>NW_010933142.1:0-360 GCF_000633955.1 Camelina sativa | reverse complement strand
TTTTCCAAATTTAGATGTTCTTAAGTACTGGAAAGACAACCAAAAACGTCTTGGGGATGTAGCTTCTATGGCTCTTGATATTCTCAGTATTCCTATAACTACGGTTTCATCAGAATCAGCATTTAGTATTGGATCTAGAGTGTTGACACCATACAGAAATAGGTTGCTTCCTAAAAATGTTCAGGCATTACTTTGCACTCGCAACTGGCTGAGAGGTTTTGCAGAATTTGAAGGTACCATAGAGGATAGTGATGACAATGGTTATGACAATGGTTCAAGGGTGGAGAGTTCAAGAACAGGAGACTCAAGTGTATCATGAAACAATGAAAGGTATGATCCCTCAAATGTAAGTGTTTGCCT
>NW_010933141.1:0-360 GCF_000633955.1 Camelina sativa | reverse complement strand
CTCTTCTCTCTTCTTTTCTCAAGCGTCCGATCAATCTCTCCTCTCCCTCGCTGCCTCCCTCCCTCCCCCAATCTCTTCCTCCAATCAACGACACCTCTCTGTTTTTTCACTCCCGCCCTTTTTTCGAATTCATCTCTGGTAAATCATATCTTCTCTCTCTCGCTTCTGTTTTTCTCTAATTGTGATGTGTTTATTATGTTGATGGGTTTTGTCTGTTATTTGTTTGTTGTTGGGAAAGTTAGGTTTTTTTTTTTTGTTTGGGTTTCTTGAGATGACGGAGTCGCAGGCCAAGAGTCCCGGAGGCGGTGGAAGCCATGAGAGTGGTGGAGATCAAAGTCCGAGGTCTTTACACGTTCGTGA
>NW_010933140.1:0-360 GCF_000633955.1 Camelina sativa | reverse complement strand
CTAAACCGTGCTAAGTCCTTAACAGGAACCCTAGCGAGTATTTCCACCATTAAATCAAAGGGAAGCTCCCACCTCATCTTCCGAATCCGACGACTATTATTATATGACATAATACCTTAGCAATCCAGCAAAGCAAAGCTTCTCCGACGGGGAATTACTCTCCGAACTCCTTCTTCTTTGCCTGAGCTTGGTACTTGCTCCGATTCCAGTAATTAATCTCTCTCTAACTTCTTAGATCTGTTTTTTTTTTTTTTTTGACTCGAACTGATTTGATGTCGGAAAAGCTCTCTGTTTTTTATTTTAATTTATAAGCAAAGATTTGCCTTCTAATCCGACCTAGGAAAGGAATTGTCAAAGTCT
>NW_010933139.1:0-360 GCF_000633955.1 Camelina sativa | reverse complement strand
GGCTCAGTTGAACTTTTCAAGTCAAGTGTCTGGGTACACCTCCATGATTCAGCATCAGCTGGTAGAAGCCACCCTTCTTCCCCAGCAGAGACCCATATTTTCATTTCTCGATTTAGAGGTCCCTGTGAGAAGAACATTGCCAACACTGTCAGAGTCAGTAACTTAGCAGAAAGGAAAGCTACAATTATAAAATGTAAACCCAACACAGCAAGGCCAAATAAAATTAGATAGAGCTGAGAAATGTAACTAATATTAAATCAAGAAAATTACCCCTGTGATAAGTATGATGTGATCAGGTCTCTCAGGAGATGTAACGAACGTCGCTGAACTGACTGGATGTCCATCATGAGGCCTCAAAAC
>NW_010933138.1:0-360 GCF_000633955.1 Camelina sativa | reverse complement strand
GGAAGAAGAAGACGACTGGTCAACAAGTCAATGGTGACGTGGTTTAAGTCGCAGAAGAAGAAGTCAAAGAATAAAGCAAAGACTCTTTACGGGAAGGAAGCTTTGCGGTTAGAGATTTGAATAAGAAGAACGTTGTAGTCTTTTGGGGTTTTTCTCATGTCTCATTTTGTGAATTCTTGTAACAAGCGATGTGCTTGAGAGATTGATGTGATCTCTGTAATTCCGGTGAGGCTAGGGTTGTTAAACACTTTTCCGTTTTCCGATTCCGTTGATTACAATCTCTGTAGTCAATTGAGTCTTTCTAATTCAATAAAGAAGTATTCAGTAGATTTTGGGTTCAGAGCGATCTAAAGTCTATCA
>NW_010933137.1:0-360 GCF_000633955.1 Camelina sativa | reverse complement strand
TCTTTTGTGATACGATAGAGGACAAAGAGTGATTCAACAGTTTCAGGGCGCAGTAGATTATGTCGATCAGCGTGCTTTATAATTATATCATTTTCATACATTGAACTCTTATTCCCACCTTGAAGACCGTCCTCAGAGTACTCCTGCTTAATAGAATCCAAGAATAAACAAAGAATTAAACCAAGTCACCAAGGCTGACATGCAAAAAGCAAAGGTTATGTTTTGGATTAAGGTACAAGCAAAACTTACATTTGTGTGAAAGTAAGCAATTTCTGGAGCAAGGCCAGTGGCAGTTACTTCATACATCTCAAAACATGTTTTCGCTAAATCTTCTGCAAGTTTCAAGTTTTCTAGGTCCTC
>NW_010933136.1:0-360 GCF_000633955.1 Camelina sativa | reverse complement strand
TTTTTACTGTTCCTAGGGTCAAAATATGCAACAATCCAATGCATTTTCTTGGGTTAAACCCGAAAAAACATTGATTTGACGCAGTAAAACAGAGAAAACAGGCTAAACCCGAAAAAACATTGATTTGACGCAGTAAAAAGCTATGTTACTCTTTCTATACTCAAAATATGTAACAATCCAATGCATTTGACTAATTTTAAGAGTTCGGGATGCATTTGGAGTGTTTAGACAACAATTATACCCATTTTGTCCCGAAACAGGCTAAAACCGAGAAAACATTAATCCGAAGCAGTAAACAGCTTTTTATCTGTTCCTAAGGTCAAAATATGTAACAATCCAATGTATTTGACTAATTATAAG
>NW_010933135.1:0-360 GCF_000633955.1 Camelina sativa | reverse complement strand
ATATATATATATATATATATATATATATATATATTAGCATAAGTAAGTAAGAAAGATTAATTGATATCTTTTTCTATGATGAAGTTTGAACAATTTTGGAACTAATGTAAATATAGTAAAATCATCGTCTATACGTATTTCATGCATACATGTCTCATAAAGTCATAAAACATAAATATTACCGATGGAGTACTAAGCTACGTAGGCCTGCTAATGTAAAGGCTAGATTCTAGATACATACCAGACACACCCACCTACCCTGAAACGACGAGATTAGTATTTTTCATTGTTAAGTTGTGTGAGATTCTCAATTTTGACGGAGTAGGAAGAAGGAGGATGTTCCGTTAAGCTGTTCACAAT
>NW_010933134.1:0-360 GCF_000633955.1 Camelina sativa | reverse complement strand
CATGAAAGGTCCATTGGTACTTGGGAATTTCTATTTTGCTCCCCTTTTGGTTTTGTTTTGTAGAAATACCACAATTTCTACGTACGTCATGTGGTGCAGGCATAAATTTAGAACATACTATAATTTATGGAGAAAAATTTGTTAAGGCAAAGAGTTAATATGAATAACATACTCACAAAGGGGACTTTTTTTGTTTTTTTCCTAAAAAATGATTTTACAATTATAGTATTATTTTCTAGGCAATTAAAATGTTATATTAGATGAAGTAATAGGAGGCTAATTATAGTTACTAGTATTAATTTTCTATGACGACTAAATAATTTTAATTGGAAAGTATATATGGTTGTCGAATTTGAGGCA
>NW_010933133.1:0-360 GCF_000633955.1 Camelina sativa | reverse complement strand
AGGAGTTATGGTATAATGGGGTTGAGGCTTATGATATCTCACTAAATTAAAATTTCAACATGAAAGTTGTTCTTATATGGACAATAAGCGATTTTCCAGCGTACGGTATGTTGTCGGGATGGACGACANCATGGAAGATTAGCATGTCCAATTTGTATGGATGACACTGGTGCTTTTCAATTACCAGCTGGGAGGAAAACATGTTGGTTTGACTGTCATAGGAGATTTCTTCCTACAAGTCATCCGATGCGGAAGAATAAAAAGGACTTTCTGAAGGGAAAAGATGCATTGAATGACGAGCCACCAGCATCTGTGAGTAGTCAAGCTATCTATGAGCGTATAAGGAAAGCCAAAGCACCT
>NW_010933132.1:235-360 GCF_000633955.1 Camelina sativa | reverse complement strand
AGAGATTGGCCGAGTCCTACAAATGTGAGCGAGGTGAGGAGTTTTCACGGCTTAGCAGGATTCTACCGGCGGTTTGTCAAGGATTTTAGCACTATTGCCGCACCGCTTACGGAGGTCATCAATAA
>NW_010933132.1:0-168 GCF_000633955.1 Camelina sativa | reverse complement strand
CCCTGTTTTAATTCTTCCAAATTTTATGAAAACTTTTGAGATTGAGTGTGATGCCTCAGGGATAGGTATTGGAGCTGTTTTGATGCATGATCATAAGCCCATAGCTTTCTTCAGGGAGAAACTTGGAGGAGCTACACTCAATTATCCAACCTACGACAAAGAGCTTTA
>NW_010933131.1:0-360 GCF_000633955.1 Camelina sativa | reverse complement strand
ATGTTTATATCCAACCAAACCGCCACATGATTTTGTAATTTTGTTATATGTCATAAACAAAACACTCACTTTTTATATTTGTCTGTTTCGGTCAATAATACAAAATAAATATGTTTGACAAATTAAAATCCTTCTTTTCTCCTCTCTGCTAAAATCTTTTTAACCCGATCAATGACTCAGGGTATAATAACCATGTTACGACTATGGCACATATATAGAGTACTACTAGACAAGGGATTGGCTTTACTGCCCACCTGTGTCATCTTCAGCACTTTTCTTGTATTCAGGTTTAAGCTCATATGTCCCTTGGTTGGATCCTCTCTTATTGTACACGCACAGCTCGTTCAGTATTTCTTTCAG
>NW_010933130.1:0-360 GCF_000633955.1 Camelina sativa | reverse complement strand
GATGTGTGGACTGCTGGTGTTATACTCTATATATTGCTAAGTGGAGTCCCGCCTTTTTGGGCAGGTAAACACGTTAACCCGTCTCTTAGTTCTTTAGACATAACCAGTCACCTGAGTCTTGATATGTGTATTGTTTTGTCTTGTTTGAATCAGAAACTCAGCAAGGGATATTTGATGCTGTGTTGAAGGGATATATCGACTTTGAGTCTGACCCGTGGCCTGTGATATCTGACAGTGCTAAAGACTTGATCCGTAGAATGTTATGCTCCAAGCCTGCAGAACGGTTGACCGCTCATGAAGTCTTGCGTATGTGTTCACATAAATGGTTTACTTATAGCAACAACTGAACAACATTAGACT
>NW_010933129.1:0-360 GCF_000633955.1 Camelina sativa | reverse complement strand
TACAAGAGCGTTGTGGACGCGCTCGAGCGGATCGTAAGGCAGGAAGGTGTATCAAGCTTATGGCGTGGCTCGTGGCTGACAGTGAACCGTGCGATGATCGTTACGGCTTCTCAGCTCGCCACGTATGATCACGTCAAAGAGATCTTGGTCGCTGGAGGCCGTGGGACGCCGGGAGGGATCGGAACGCACGTGGCGGCAAGTTTTGCGGCGGGGATTGTTGCGGCGGTGGCTTCGAATCCGATAGACGTTGTGAAGACGAGGATGATGAATGCGGATAAAGAGGAGAATTACGGTGGACCGTTGGATTGTGCGGTGAAGACGGTGGCGGAAGAAGGACCGATGGCTTTGTACAAAGGGTTT
>NW_010933128.1:0-360 GCF_000633955.1 Camelina sativa | reverse complement strand
ATTGCACAGTCCACGTTAACGGAATTAAGTCAACCGTTATAGAAGCTAACTCAGAATCCACGTGTTTTTTGACACGACGCCATTTTGATTCGTTTTTCTTGCAAAAAATTGTGGAAATTTGACACTCCGGAGATTTGAACTCATAACCTCACATCTGTTTAGCATAGGACATAACCAGTTAATCTAACAACAATTCTCAACAATATGATATAAATTAATCCTCATAAACCTAACGTAACATCCATCGAAATCGAAATTTTTTTGGGAAATTCACACTCTCGTAGGTCGAACCCGCGATCTCAGATTTTAATAACATAGGACATAACCAATTGATCCCACAACATTACTCAGTTATATGAT
>NW_010933127.1:0-360 GCF_000633955.1 Camelina sativa | reverse complement strand
TTCCCCATCTGATAATTCATCGAATGTCCTCATATCAAGCTGGTACCGCAACAATCCACCAATTCCGCCAAAGCCTCTGCAAAATTGTGACCCTTCTTGGGACTTGTTAGTCACAAACTCAAGCGTACAACCAAAACGTTTATACTCATTAGCAAACCATTCAAGCAGAGGCATCTTCTCCTGAACTTCTAACTCCGCATTGGTCTCTGCATCATGGAAATTGCTTTGATTGTTCTCTTGATCTTTTCCCAAATGCTTAATCACAATTTCTCCAGTCGTGGTGTTCTTTAACTCATACCTATGGATATCCAGATTCTCCCACACTATCAGAGTTTCAACAGCACCCATTTCTAGAGCCTT
>NW_010933126.1:0-360 GCF_000633955.1 Camelina sativa | reverse complement strand
TTTTTTCACATTTAACTAGATTTTAATCTACGGTATCCCACAGACAATTTATTTCAAAGTAAAAAATTGAAATTAGAAGTTGTATTTTTTTGTTAATTTGTTCCTTTTGTTTAGTGTATAGTTTAAGCGATAGTATACCGAGGTAATTTTTTTAATATAATATTAATTTAATAACCTTATTTTATGTACAAACTCATAAAATATATATATGTATATATTTACGTATAATGTTATAAAAAATCCGTTGTAGCACATTGGTTTAAACACAAATTGGATGAAAAGGATAATAATCCCCTTCATCTAGATTAGTTCGGGGTTCAAACCCCGGCAGCGGAACATTCTTTTTTAATCTTACAGCTT
>NW_010933125.1:0-360 GCF_000633955.1 Camelina sativa | reverse complement strand
CGACCAGGTGCTCGACCACACACACGATCGAGTACCTGATCGAGTGGAATAAAATTTCAAGCCCAATCGATTCAATTTTGTCTTGCACGATTGAGTGGAGGGAGAAAGAGGTTCAAATTTCAAATTTTAGTCAAGCACTCGACCACGTGGGGTCGAGTGGTGGGGTCGAGTTGCAGCAAAAAGAGAGTCAAAGATTCTCAATTCAAATTTGAATGGTATGGACGATCGACCCTTGTCTCCTTATCCCCTTAACTTCTTTATATAGAGCTAAACTCGATCATATGTTTCTCACACTCACATTTGCTTAAAACATTCAAAATCTAGCTTAAAATCTCTCTCAAGTTCATCTTCTTGCTCAAG
>NW_010933124.1:0-360 GCF_000633955.1 Camelina sativa | reverse complement strand
AAAAAAAAAAAAAAAAAAAAACACCGAGCCATGCCTCGTATAAACTCAGTTCGGGGTTCCGAACTCATTAGTGCAAAAAGCCGGAACATTCCTTCAAACGAACATGTTCAGTTCGTCTTCGGACAGCTTCTTAGTTCGTCCTTCGGACAACTTCTCAATTCGTCCTTCAGAAACTTCTCAGTTCGTCTTCGAACTACTCCTCAGTGTCAGGTCGTTCTCAGACATCTCAGACGCCTTATCCTCTGACGCCTCGGTTTCAGGTCATCTTCATACGCCTCAGTGTTAGGTCATCTTCTGACGCCTCAGTTTCAGTCCGTCTTCAGATGGCTTCAGCTTTAGTTCATCATCACAGCTTCAGCT
>NW_010933123.1:0-360 GCF_000633955.1 Camelina sativa | reverse complement strand
ACGGCGCTCCACTTCTTAATTTCAAAGCGTTTCGATTTCTTTGAAGGAACGGTGCTGCTGGAGGCTTCGCCGGCGGGGATCATAGGAACGTCGGAGTCAAGGGAAGCCATTGATCTCTCTGTCACTCTTTCTCTTTCTTTGATCGGGAATTGAGAAATTTTGTACAGAAACCCTAGAATTCTGAATATTTGAGAATCGAGAGAAGGATTTATATGTTTCCAAATTTTTGATTTGGAAAAAAGGGTGAAATAGTCCCAATTTTTTCCATTTCTTTTTGGGGTTATGGGCCAATTTGATACTGTAATATCTTTCAAACTTAATTATTTTGTAACAAATTAGCAAAGTACCATTTGTTTTTTT
>NW_010933122.1:0-360 GCF_000633955.1 Camelina sativa | reverse complement strand
CCACGAGCGACTCCATCACAATCATAGATCCTAGAACTGCTACCAAGCAACATAAGTATTAAAATTTGAACCCAAGGAATTAGAGGTGGCCAGGTGGGCAACAAAAACTGAATCAAACCAAATCCCAAAAGTGGTGTCAGCTTGGAGAAACGAACAAACTATGAAAAGACCATTTTACTACTCATCTAACTCCTTATTACGTTCAAACTATGAACCCAAGAAATTATTAGAGCCTTAGAGGTGGGCAACGAAAGCTAAACCAAACTGTGAAAAAAGAGCATTTTACTACTCATCATACTCCTTATTACGTTCAATGTTTAACATGATCCTCATATTCACAATGAATAAAACTAAACCGAT
>NW_010933121.1:0-360 GCF_000633955.1 Camelina sativa | reverse complement strand
GGAGCAGGAGCGAATAACAACTGTTCTAGTAGTTCTGAAAATACTCCAAGACCACGATCCAACAGGGACACAAGTGACCAGGGAAATGTTGGCCATTCATTAAGAGGTAATTGTCACCTATCTATCTTTTAATTTGTACTTGTACCACATTTACCATTTTTACTAAACAGATCCTTTTTATTTGTTTCAGTTTTACCGGACTTTGCCCAAGTATACAGCTTCATTGGAAGTGTTTTTGACCCATATGCAAGTAATCATCTACAAAAGCTGAAGAAGATGGACCCCATAGATGTGGAAACAGTACGTTTCTTGTCTTTTCAGTTTTACGTTTATATTAATTGATACCATGTCGGTCCAATG
>NW_010933120.1:0-360 GCF_000633955.1 Camelina sativa | reverse complement strand
ACTGAGTTCTTGCCTTATGCGTTTCAGTTGCTGGCTCAGCTTGTTGAATTAAACCGACCACCTCTCGCCCCAAGCTACATGCATATCTTCTTGCTGCTCCTCTCGCCTGAGTCATGGAAGAGAAGTGGCAATGTTCCAGCGCTTGTGCGTCTGCTTCAAGCTTTTCTGCAGAAAGCCTCTCATGAAGTTACTCAAGAGAATCGGTTGAGTCAAGTGCTGGGGATATTTGAAAAGCTGGTTGCATCTCCTAGCACAGATGAGCAAGGCTTTTATATCCTTAACACGATTATTGAGAATCTGGACTACAGTGTGGTTGCACCTTATATGAAGGGTGTATGGGGTGCTCTATTCACACGCCTT
>NW_010933119.1:0-360 GCF_000633955.1 Camelina sativa | reverse complement strand
CGAACAAGTCGACAAGGCTTGCCAACAAAATTTGTAAACCACTGAGATGCTTCTTCTCCTTCATCTAGTGCGGAGCCAGACCACTCCCAAACTGAGACACCGTCTGCTATTTTGTCGGGTTTAGCTAGGGAGACCTTAAGGGCATCCATACCAGGAGCTCTAACCACTGCAAAAACACAGCCAAAAGATGAGAAAAAAGACAAAAGAAAAGCCAGTTATAGAAGAAGACTAAAAACAAACAATCTGACCCATGTTAGAGCTCTTGTTGGGCTCCCAATCCTCTGCAAAGGCATGCTTAGGCATTTCTACTTCAATCAAAGCAAGCTTTGGTTCCACTCTTTGAGTCAATCCTCTTCCTTT
>NW_010933118.1:0-360 GCF_000633955.1 Camelina sativa | reverse complement strand
TGAATGGAGAGAAATAATTGGAGATGTCACTTTCCTTATTTCATATCCTTATCAAAAGTCGACACCTATATGTGAGTCTTATGTTTTTTGCTAGCATCGTTGTTATGCGGGTAGAAAAAAGTGTTTTATTTTTTTTTTGTTTGGTTGTGTTCATGCATGTGGCTAGGATTAGGCCAATGTTTTATAATTGGCATGCGAAAGTAAAGAGAGCAATTAATGAAAAACTAAAAATCATGATATTAAGGAGCGATGATGGGAGTTCAAAAGTTGAAATCTCTAGATTTTTTTAGAAAGTATATACAATTGCTACAAATAAAGGATTTTTTTGAACTTTGATCAAATTTAAAAGACGTGAGGAAT
>NW_010933117.1:0-360 GCF_000633955.1 Camelina sativa | reverse complement strand
TCCTTTACACGGTTTTGATAAATCCAAAAAAATATATAATGAAAAAAGCTTCAATAACTAAGTCAAACCCCCATTACATGTTGTGGACATTTTGACTAATAAAAAAAAAAAAAGAAAGAGAAAAGAGACGCAAAGGGAGAACGTCCCTTCGACGACTCGGGGTCCTAGATGAGAAAAGAAAAAGACCGCCCGAACTCAGAGTTCGGAACGGTCGAACTCCCACACTCAGCGTTTAGGTTGATCCTGCAGACGAAGTGGAGGCCGCGGACCCGATAGGTCGTCTGCCAATGGTTCCTCCACCGCTACCTTGTCTAGTTCGGCACGCCAGAACTGGCGCCTTTCCCTCAGGGCGTCCAGTTT
>NW_010933116.1:0-360 GCF_000633955.1 Camelina sativa | reverse complement strand
TGTAGTAGTAACGTATATATCAATATTATCACCTTTGGCTCTTTGCTCTAACATTGAAGTCGGCACTATTTTTTATAATACAATATATATACACCTTTCTTAACTGTTGGGTTTTCAGTATAAAGAAATGGTACACAAATTTTGTAGACTGCTTAGATTTTCTTGAAATTAGGAAAATATGATTTACCTTTGGATTTTATTCTTGGCGAATAGTAACTTTTTTTTCTCTTTTTGATTCGGGTGTGGTGGTCCTTGGCAACTAAAGAAAAATGTTATTCTATATTCTTGAATTGAATCGAAAATTCGAATTCGAAAAGTAGGGTTAGGTTATTTTCCTTTTTGCTTCTTTAAAGCTATCGT
>NW_010933115.1:0-360 GCF_000633955.1 Camelina sativa | reverse complement strand
GGTGGAGACAGCCGCGTAGACTCTGTCGGGTTTTGCTCTTTTTCCCCCTCTCTCTTCCGACTCAAAACTAATTGGCATCCATGTTTTGTTATATAATATGTTAGATACAACCACAATTTTGGATGTGAGACGTTGTAACATCGCAAAATTGATCACTATAACATGATCTGGTTGTAATCATATATATATATATATATATATATATATATTTTTGGTATAGTTTACGTATCGTTTGGGACAATGCGTACGTTTAGGTACTAATGAAGTTACATTTTCTTGATTTTTGTGTCACAGTTTATATTTCACTAGAATCAAGCTCGGGACGCCACCAAAGGAATATCATGTACAAGTTGATACAGG
>NW_010933114.1:0-360 GCF_000633955.1 Camelina sativa | reverse complement strand
TGGTTTTAATGAATACAAGGAGATACGGAAGAGATTCTTCACTGTTTCCCTAGCTTGACAGACATGTTCAAGTAACCCAAAAGTCTCATAAACCAAAGACTTATTTTATTTTCAGATCAAATATAGAAGCATCTAATTAAGAACCTATCAATAGTTTCTGCCAACAACCAGGTTTGAGTGGTGATTTCATATGGTGCCCATTGGTTTCTATTTTGATTCACTTTGTGTTTATAAAGTTTCTCAGTTCCTTCTACACCATTATTGAAACCTATTTATTAATAGCTTTGGACAACACAATTGATTATACACAGCAAGCCTGAACGAACTTATGGATGTCTCTGTTTCAGATAAAATCTTAGT
>NW_010933113.1:0-360 GCF_000633955.1 Camelina sativa | reverse complement strand
AGAACCAAAAACCAAGCGATCTAAAGCCTCATATCACGATGGATTCGCCGTGACCAACGTTGGCGGGAACAGATCGAGTTTCGTTGAAACATCAACGGGGAACCCATTGAGCCACACGTGAGACTTTTCACCTTCTTATTTCCATAGATCTGATTCTAAGGTTCTAGCTCAAAATTCAGGGTTGAAATCGCCGTTGCTCGCTGTTTTGTCATCCCTTTTGCACGTTGCTGTGTTTGTTGATGCTCTGATTGATGTTGAGTTGTGATATTATGTTATGTTAGTTGTGATATTATTTATCATATTACTTTGTTTTTATATAGAGCTCTGATTCGTGCTTGCTTCTTCTGTCTAGTACGCATA
>NW_010933112.1:0-360 GCF_000633955.1 Camelina sativa | reverse complement strand
ATCTACACCGGCCTATGTTTATTGTTTGTGGTCTCTCCGCCTTTAAAAGGACCCAACATATCTCCCAGATTTCGGCAAGGCAACAAACATATTTTACTTAAAATCTTATCTACCTTATTAAAAAAAGTTACCGTTCTTGACTATGGCGAAGTGGTTTTTCACTATCTTCTTGGTTTTTGCCCTAGCCTCTGCTTTAGCTTGTAATGCAAGAAATGTCCCAGCTGGAGGCCTCACTGACCAGAAGAACTACCTCGGTTATGGTGGCGGATATTCTGGCGTTGGAGACAATGGTCTTCCGTTCAGTGGCGTTGGCGGAGGTGTGTCTGGTCCTGGAGGTAATCTTGGTTTTGGAGGATTTGG
>NW_010933111.1:0-360 GCF_000633955.1 Camelina sativa | reverse complement strand
TGGAGCATGAAGGTGATTTGTCCAGCATTGCTAGACTTTGGTCGGAGAATGATTCGAGAGAAACATCAGAACATGTTGGTGATCTATCAATCCATCCTTGTGGTGATCCAGAGAGAATCTTTCCATTCAAGAAGAGAGTTTTTTGACAGCGACGAAGACATATATGCATCCTACTAGTTTTAGAGATATCTCTTAATTAGTTCTACACATTGTCCACAGGATTTTTTTCTTTTTTCTTTTTCTTGTGTGTGTGTGTGTGTGTGGATATATAGATATAGCTTAAGATCAGGAGATTGTTTAGTCTTTGGCTAGAAAACTACATATGAGAATCCCTTACTACAATAACCGAAGCTATGCTAG
>NW_010933110.1:0-360 GCF_000633955.1 Camelina sativa | reverse complement strand
GATCGTCCAAGACCTATACCTAATGTTCCTGAACTTAATATGGCCATAGACCTGTTTGAGAGAAAGGAAAGTCCATCGTGGGATTTTGATGTAAGTTCCAAGACATCTCAACTATAATAGTTGGCGGGTTATATATCGAATTTTCTTTTGCTGGTTCGTTATTTTAATTTTCATCTCTCCCCCTATACTTTACTGATAATAGGCTTACTTGATCAGGAAAGTGAGGGTCGTTGGAGATGGATGAAGCCTCCACCTGCTAGTAAAAAGCGGGTGAATAAGGAGAGGAAAAGTTTGAGGACCGCAAACTCGAATACCGTGAGGGGAAAACTTCTGAAAGGTCTGTGTGCCTTTCTAAACAAT
>NW_010933109.1:0-360 GCF_000633955.1 Camelina sativa | reverse complement strand
GAACTTTTGTCTTTGTAACCATCTATATAGTTTGAAGAGGCAGGTAGGAAAAACCTGCAATAATCGCTTAAATTCTCATAGAGCCCACGTCCAACGAAGTATCGTTCCTGAAAAAGATAAGAAGTATCAACAACGTACTTCATAGTGCTACTTTTTTAATTATTTAAAGTCTTACGAAATGAATACCTGATAAATCCACTTAAAAAACTGGAAGAAAGATTGATCTGACATTTCTGACAGAGAATGGCACGCTGGAAGTTTGACTAAAAGTCCGAAGAGGACGCGAACAGCGGCATAACAACCCAATACTAGAATGTATAAGTGGAAGAAAAACTCATTTTGGTTTGGTTTATTTCTTTC
>NW_010933108.1:0-360 GCF_000633955.1 Camelina sativa | reverse complement strand
ACCAAGATAGAGTATTAACCTGAACATATGTATTGGCCGCCGGGACAATATCAGCATTCTTTACCCCTGTAAAAGCTGAAAGAAGACTAAACAGTTAACAGTCTGTTAATTTACTGCTAGTCACAAACTTGCTACTTGTCAAATACAAATATCACTTGTTACCAGTTAATGCCCAGGTACCAAACAGTCTTGTAAACAACATCATTGTGACTCCACAAGCCAACCCAATGAAAAGCAAGATCGATATCTGATGTTGTACTTCATCTTTATCCTGCATAAGCACTAATTTATTAGGATTTGCTAATAATGTGCACTTGGAAATACTTGATTTTGCTTATGGTTAATGACTAAAAGGTATTA
>NW_010933107.1:0-360 GCF_000633955.1 Camelina sativa | reverse complement strand
GTTTTCTTCGGCGCTGGGGGGGAAGCAGCGATCTCCCGTGGCTCATCACTAGAATCAGCAATGACAATCACAGGAGGAATCGACGGGCCAGCAGGAGCCCTGGTTGATTCTGTACCAAGCTCGGGAGAGCCAGTTGGAGGCACGGAAGTCCCACTCACCTCGGGAATGGAGGAATTCCTGTTAGAAATGCGAGCTTTGCCNGGAATTCCTGTTAGAAATGCGAGCTTTGCCTTCGGCGAGGGCCATCGCCATCTGTTTCTTTGCCTCTTTTTCGGCAGCTCGCCACGCCCTTTCTTCTCTGTAATTCATCTCTGAAACGCTTAAGGGGGTGGAACAGACGAGAGAACGCCTTCCGAGCCT
>NW_010933106.1:0-360 GCF_000633955.1 Camelina sativa | reverse complement strand
CTTTTGTAAAAGTGTCCCTCCGTACACATCCTAAAATGTCATCTTTGATACCTAGATAGCCAAGGCTTCTCAAACCCCTCTCTATATTCTCTCTTATCTCGTATATTTTAACACTAGTGGAAAATGGGATGTTTTCGGAATCCATGTAAGCTGGAATTGACATAAAAATGGATATAAGTTTAAAAACAATAGAATAGGTTAGGTTTTTCTTTCTTTACTTTTAAAAAAAAAATCTCAAAATCTAATTTGATCATACTCTCATATATGTATACAACATCAACGACACCAAATCATAAGAAGAAACATATATTTATTCTCATTATTATCATCTAAAAAAACAATCAAAATCCAAACTTAAGA
>NW_010933105.1:0-360 GCF_000633955.1 Camelina sativa | reverse complement strand
TAAATTGTCGATTTGGTTTAGTTTGGTTCAATTAGAATCCCTAACCAACATATTAAAAGGAGAGGGTTGACTTGAGGGTTTAGAAAACTTGTTTTGTCACCGTTTGAGAGAGGAAAAGAGAGAAAAGAGGAAGCACTTGAGAGTTGGTGATTTTTGGGGAAGATTGCTGGCTGTTCTTGAGAGATCTGAAGCTAGGAGTGAGTTGGAAGCTTGCTAGGAGTGTGTAGGCGGCAGTTTGGGTCAGAAACTTCCTGCAGAAGAGGTGAGTGCATGACCATGGGTAATCTAAGCCATGAGATCTCTTGTGTATTGCTTGTTTTTTGTTGTTGTGGTGTTTTCTTGTTTGCGTTGGATGATATA
>NW_010933104.1:0-360 GCF_000633955.1 Camelina sativa | reverse complement strand
TGAAGCAAACTCCACAGGGTGACCTTTGCATAAAACCTGCAACGGATAGGATATGGATTATTAAATAGAACGAGGAGTAACCAAAAACAAAAACTCATCACACAGGGAAACAGACCTCAATAGGGGTTGATATCTTCTTCTCACAGATTTTATCATACTTTTGCTTCTTATCAACAGCCTTAAGACCCTGCCATGGAAGACTAAAAAAGGAGGTTCATGAAAATAGGAACACAAGAAACAATCAAGTAAGTCTCTGAAAAGAAGGAATAACAATACCCTGCAAAAACACAATGTTAGCTAGTTTCTTGCAAGTCAAAAAGCCAACACACACCTTCCTCTTAGGAAATACAGAAGCACATA
>NW_010933103.1:0-361 GCF_000633955.1 Camelina sativa | reverse complement strand
CACTCTGGCTGTATATACGTTCACTCAAACAGGTATAACTCTTTACAAGCACATCTGATTGGCCTGAAATCACCTCCATTGCAAAGCTTAATTCCAATAACTTAGGTGAAGAACTCTGGAGCTAAATCCCAAGGCAAGGTCTTTATACGAGTCGATCTTTGAGGAACTGCAGACTGGTTCCGAATTATCAATCATCTTGTGTACATCCAAATGTGTGTCTTCCATTATATTGCTAGTTATTGACTTATTTGGCTCCAAAACACACTTTCCTTGTACATCTCTACTCCAACATCTGAGATAACAAGCTTGATGCTAAATGCAACCTAAACAACCTAAATGCTCATGAATATGCACAAAACAA
>NW_010933102.1:0-361 GCF_000633955.1 Camelina sativa | reverse complement strand
AGACAATCACAAGGATGTGTGAGCCAAGTTATACATAGAAATCGCGATCTCTGCACTAATCAGTATAATGATTAGCCACTCCAGGAAAGTTGATTTCCTGTTCTGAAGTATTTCTTGAAGGAAACGAATGTTGTGCTGCAAATTTCGCATAAACCAAATCACCAATAAGTACTAGTTTCGACACAAAATGACTAAGATCGATCATGAGAAAGAGATAGTGTAAGATGATAATAATACCTCTACAAACTTCAGCTTATAATCAAGGTTTCCAAATCTCTGTGTCAGTTCAAATTCATCTCTGAGATACTCCCATATCTGACCATATTTCGCATCCTTCCAAGCTATATCTGACCTGAAATTT
>NW_010933101.1:0-361 GCF_000633955.1 Camelina sativa | reverse complement strand
CCCGCCACCTCATGTGCCAAAGTCAAACGGTTGTTCTTTACTTCCCTCTTTTTTATACATATGCTGGGGCAGGCGGAGCGCTCTATATGACCGGCGGCGGGTTACCAGAGAGGAGGGGACAACTTCTTTTTCCCTTGCCTTGCTCAATTTTCGTTTTATGATTGAAAGTAGCAAGCAACTCTACTACTAGTACAGAGGCCAGATAGAAGGTTGTTGCTCATCCAGCCCATCGGATCTATTGTTTATGCAGCAGTGCGATGCGGCTGAAAAACATAAGCCCCATTTTCTTAGTAAGATGAGTAAGGTATAGGTTTGGGAAAACTCCAAAACAAAGGTTCCAAAAAAAAGACATTAATCAAGG
>NW_010933100.1:0-361 GCF_000633955.1 Camelina sativa | reverse complement strand
AAGAAACCTCGAGTTCTTCCACTGCTTCATTGGAGAATAGAGAGCCATTCAAAGCAGTAGCTTCCAATGGAGGTATAGTTGCAGTAACCATCGAGATTGCATCTTTGGGAGTTATCTGCTGTATCATTTGATTCCCAAAATCACCAATTTCTTCAAGCTCCTCAGTTTCTTGACTAGGAGCTTGAGGAGTGGCTATCTTCTCTATTGGTGGATCCTTACTGAAAACATTATCTACTTGATCCTTACTAATATGATCAGATTTACCGTTTGTACAATAATCTTTCATAGGACTTGAACAAATGGATCCAACAGATGGATTCGGGCTCCCGCCTTCAGAATTCTCTACAGGTACTGAAACAGC
>NW_010933099.1:0-361 GCF_000633955.1 Camelina sativa | reverse complement strand
TGCCCAGGAGAGGCCTAGCTATAGCATTACATTGCATCTACATATGGGGGACCATTACTAGCTAACATTTTTCTCACATTTATATACAAATATTTATTGTAAAACTTCTCAAAACGTATTGTTCAAAACAGCAGGACCATAGAACTAGCCATGTCTCGGATTGTCCTTAAAAGTATAAAATCTATTCTCTTTTAGTTACTTGGTTCTTTCCTCTGTATGCTTAAGTGAGGATCACAAGTTCATCAAGGACCATCTTGTAGCTGCAAACTATTCATGAAAGATTCTTTATCAAGAGACAATGATTCGCTAGATGTGTCTTTCCACATTTAATTCATTGTTGAAAAAGTACTACTCTTGTTTT
>NW_010933098.1:0-361 GCF_000633955.1 Camelina sativa | reverse complement strand
TTTTTTTCCAGAGGTATTGTTCAGTTGGGACTTTCTGTCCGTGCTTATGGATTTAAGCATTTATTTGGCTATAGAATGACATATTTATCCTTCTTTTAATTGATGAAAAATTGAGACAATTTTTTTCCTCTCGACGGAAGAGATGAGACGAAGAAAAACAATGTTGTAAATGAGATGATGATGAGATCCAGTGATGAAGATGGTTGCGCGGTGGTGAGAAATACAAGATTAATAACGATCAAATTTCGAGTCTCCACTTATGAACGGTGCCAACGACGATGGTGAGCTCCGTCCTAATGAACAGCGGCAACCTTCAGTGATGAACTCCGCCTTTATGAACGGCGGCAACAACGATGCTGAG
>NW_010933097.1:0-361 GCF_000633955.1 Camelina sativa | reverse complement strand
GGACTCGTCCGCTTGATCACAAGACCGTACCAACTACTAACTACCAAGTTTGAACTCTTAAAATCAAGAAAACGTTAAATCGGCTTAGCATCAGGATCAGACGGATCCAGATTAATGTCCAGTCCGAAGGTTTTGGAAAGAAAAAGGTATTTAAAATTGTGAAATCTAGTTATTATTATTATAGAATTAATTTAGGGGGGAGAAGAAAGAAAAGAGAAAACGAAGGGGGATGGGAATGATAAGTGGGAGAGGCCCGAGAAGAAGACGTTCAGTGTCGTTCGCTGTCTGTCCCTTAAACATGTCGAGAGGTCTCCTCTCGAGCCCTGTGTGTGTTGTTTGCTTCTCTTTTGCGTTGACTCTC
>NW_010933096.1:0-361 GCF_000633955.1 Camelina sativa | reverse complement strand
ATCTTTTTCTCAAGACCCAAGTATTTTCGGAGCATCCTCCTTCTTACACAACAAAAGTTGTTTATGAACAACAGTCTACCAAAAAGAAAAAGCCCATAGAAAAAAGAACAGGGAAGGAAGCCATACTTGAACCACCGAAACCTTTGACCGAGACATCAAAATCTCAAGATCAACCCGAAACCAGCAAAGCGCAATTCATGGTGAAGCATGCTAATCCAATCACTATTTTTCTTGAGAAGGTTGCAAAACGAGAAAAAAGTTTTTCTCAAGAAATTATGATGAAAAACACGCCAATAAAAGATGAAAATGATGAAGTCATAATCCCACCTTTTATGATGGCCTCACCGGCTGTGGTTGAAGA
>NW_010933095.1:0-361 GCF_000633955.1 Camelina sativa | reverse complement strand
GAGAGAGAGAGAGAGAGATGGTTTCGTTGAAAGGGACGTCACTTGGCAAAGTTTAGTAGTTGAAAGCTCTTTAACGCTCCTTGTTTCTCCTGGTCAAACCTCTCTCTCTCTCTATGGGGCCTCTTTATTTCTAACCTTTTCTTAATTAATGCAAGTTAAGATTCGTAATGAAATTGAAAAGGTTAAAATGAAAAAAAAAAAGAGTTAAATCACTTGGGAGAATCTCATACCAAACATATGAAACAGTACTTATTATCTTCTGTTTTATACATTACCGTTAGTAAAAACGAAAATGATATCGCTATTTATCTTTTATTTTCAGTGATTAGAGACTCTATGATCGTTATGTTTATCGAATACC
>NW_010933094.1:0-361 GCF_000633955.1 Camelina sativa | reverse complement strand
ATGGAGGCTAAACTAGAGTTGGTTAGATCAGAGTAGGGTCTAATACTGAGCTGATCCGAATTGGTCATTTACAACATCCATAAGTGTAGAAGACTAATGACCCCCAAAAAAAAAAGTAAAATAGGGAAAATATGTCTCAATATCCCAGTCTAAACAAAATAGGCATCAATTTGTGGGACTAAGTTGTTGTCTCATAGACCAACATGACATTGGGCATAATGGTCTTAAGGCATCGCAAGGCAAACATTCCATAACTTACCATAATATTGCCAATATGTGTGATAGTCTCAAGACACACATCTACATCTTTTGATCCATCACTCGCCGTTTTTGTGGTTCGTATTTGGTTATGGAATATTGG
>NW_010933093.1:0-361 GCF_000633955.1 Camelina sativa | reverse complement strand
ATGGACTGGATCCTTTTCGCCGATGTAGGTTGGGAGTTTTAGCTTAACGTTCGGTATGGCGGCCTACAGAATCCGCTGAGTGAAAGGGGTTTGCCGAGTGATTTCGACGATCCTGTCGATCTCTGGAGCTGTGCTGATAGCCCGATGGAGAAGCGTGTTCATGTCCCTGATCTGCGATTGGATCTCCTCGATCTCGAGGCAGGGTCCCGTGTTCGTCGCTGGGGTGACCGGGATAACCGATGTTTCTTGGGCTCGCGAGTTTGGGTTCGTCTGTCGGATGGTCGATGTAGCCTGAGGGGGGAGAGTCCTTCGCGACAACTGGTTGACAGTTGGTACGTCAGAGAAGTCGAGACGACGGGTA
>NW_010933092.1:0-361 GCF_000633955.1 Camelina sativa | reverse complement strand
TGGTATCCACATGAAAGCTCGGTAATAAAAATCAAAAATCCCATTTCCTTTTAGTGATAAAAACAGTTCGGTTTATTCACGGACACGTATGTCCAATCACCAAACCGACATTTTCTGCTGCTGCCACGCGTCCCTTTTCAAATGATGATTCAATAATTTAATAGTTGATCCATATCCGAAACCGGACTATAAAGCTACCTTCCATGCGTTTACGAACCTTCATCAATCAAACTCATATCAAAGTCTAAAATATCACAAAGAAAAAGAGTTTTATCTTATAGCGTATAGCTGAAAGTATTTGCTTAACAGAAGAAGAAGAAGAAGAAGATGGCGTCTTACCAGAACCGTCCAGGAGGTCAGG
>NW_010933091.1:0-361 GCF_000633955.1 Camelina sativa | reverse complement strand
GGTTGCCCCTTCATGGCATGAAAGTTATTATCCTTTCTGTTGTTGCAGGTACCTAGGGCATTGTATTAGTTACATTTTCGTAGCATCAGTTCTATCAGGTGCTGCTGTTTCCCGGCATCTATCAATAACAGACCCATCAGCTGCAAGAAGAGATGCCTTACAGAGCACAGTGATCCGCTTGAGAGAAGGTTTTCGGAGAAAGGAGCAGAATAGTTCATCAAGTTCTTCAGATGGTTGTGGCTCCAGTATGAAAAGAAGTAGTAGTATCGATGCTGGCCATGCTGGTTGTACTAATGAAGCCAATCGTACTGCAGAATTGTGCACGGCTGACAATCTAACTCGAACAGGCAGCTCTCAGGAG
>NW_010933090.1:0-361 GCF_000633955.1 Camelina sativa | reverse complement strand
AGATCTCTATTTTATAAAATAAAAAATTAATTACAAAACTGTTAAATATCTATGTTATAAAATAAAAACATAATTACAAAACATGATATATATTATTAAAATATTTACTAGCATTTCTTTCACATAAGTAAAAAAAAATTAACTACAACAGCATTACTATTAACTTAGTTAAACTAAACAATATACTTGATTATTATAATGTATGTATGTTTATGTAAGGGAAATTAACATATATACTTTTCAAATAATTATAAAAATTTAAATTTATGTTCACATATATAGAGATACTTTTAATATATATATATATAAATTAGAGGTTATGAGCCATGTATAAAAAAATTTAAATTCCATTGATTCCTTA
>NW_010933089.1:0-361 GCF_000633955.1 Camelina sativa | reverse complement strand
GCCGCTTTCTTTGACAGATCTGAAGCGTTGCCGTTGCCGTCAATGTTGTAGATCTTTAGACAACTTTCTCAACTACGTAGGCAATAAAAACCTCCATCAAATCTGTGACGGCTCTACACTCACCCTCACCGTCATTGCTCTCTTCCTAGCCACCAGATCTATCAACATAACAAATCCCAAAACATCAAAAGACTCCGATTAACGAGAAGCAGACATCAATACTGCTTACAAGCATCGAAATTTCAAGATAATCAGTTATTAATAAAGAGGAAGAACTTACTAGTTACAAATCTGAAAATTGCAATTAGGGAATGAAGGAGGAATAACTTAGGGAACCATCTCAACGAGAGAGAGGATAAGG
>NW_010933088.1:0-361 GCF_000633955.1 Camelina sativa | reverse complement strand
TCTCAAATTAAGAGATCAATTGTAGTACTTAGGGATCGAATCCATAAAGACTCCAGATTCACACAATAGATTTAATAATTTTTTAATTATGCTAAAACAAAATATTGTAATTAAAAATTGCAAGATGAAACAGAAATAAAGAGTTGTAAAATTCAGAAGGATTAAATGCTAAGCCTAGGATAATTCTCAGGAAATCATGGAAAATCATATCAATTAATTAAGCAAGCAGGATTCAACATTTAAGCACCGTTCTTGAACTCTAAACACAATTGTAAAATAAATCAGTTCTCACTGCATATATTATCTAAGTTTTCAAACCCGGAAATCCAAATCTCTTTGCAAAATTCAAGTTAAAAACCAG
>NW_010933087.1:0-361 GCF_000633955.1 Camelina sativa | reverse complement strand
CTAGTTTGCTACTGTGCCTTACAATATCCATTCTTATATATTGAAGTACGCCTGCTCAGTTTTGGAAATTAAACATTTAGAAGCAAAACATATTCGAGCTTTTTTTTTTCATCTTGCAGATGATGGACCTTTCTGATATTGCCCGCTGTGGAGCAAGCACAGATCTCTCGAAAGAGGGGTCCTGTGACTATCTGATGGCCTGCATGCAAGACATACAAGCTGTCTTAAAGCAGGGCAAGCTCAAAGCACTTGTAATAGATACTTTTGGGGGGCGGATCGAGAAACTTCTCTGGTAAATTCACTGTGTTATGGAATAGTTAACTACTGTACTCGTTCTATAGGTTTTATTAACACTCATATT
>NW_010933086.1:0-361 GCF_000633955.1 Camelina sativa | reverse complement strand
GTTTACGTGGGCAAAAGAAAGCCATAATACTATTCTCCTTAATTTTTTATCAATTAAGGAGAATGATGATGATATGAATTATTATGATGATGATGATAATGATGATGATGCTTCTTAGTTTCTTTTTCATGTTTTTTTTTTCCAAATTTAATTTACTACTTGAGGTTGATTTTTTATTCAGTTGTGAGAGAATTTGATGTTTTTTTTGTTGTTGTGTTTTTCTTATAAAGGAATTTTTTTTTTTACTTGTTCATTGGTTTTTTTATTGTTAGCAGAAATTTTGGATTTGTAATCCATAAATTATCATTCCCTATTTTCTCATAATGTTCTTTAAGTTAGATTATGATTACAAATCTAGCTA
>NW_010933085.1:0-361 GCF_000633955.1 Camelina sativa | reverse complement strand
TATGCTACAGATTGTATTACCGATTATAGGGGATTCAATATCAAAAATGGTGCGGTGGTACAGTGATAGGATTGGCCATGAGTGTCCTTCAGTGTCACGAGTTCGAGTCCTTGTAAAGCTGTACTTTTTTTTTTTTTCTTATGTTTGTTAATGGTAAAAATATGTTTGGGCGGCAGTGTTGATATTTGTTGGTGTGTTTGCCCGGTGAAACTAAGTACACGTCGTCTTCACTGCACTGTTGATATTTATTTAGGAATATAAGGAGCAATACGACATCTACTAGACATTTTCGGATTAAAACGGGCAAAACGCCGAAAACGACAACGATTGTCATCCACGTTAATTAACATCTTCATTACAT
>NW_010933084.1:0-361 GCF_000633955.1 Camelina sativa | reverse complement strand
CCACAAAATCTGTATGAATCCTTGCTCTTCCTATCTTGACTGGAATAATGTCCAATTTGCCAACCACATCTCTGTTTGAACCATCAGCTAGGCATATATGAAGGTTGGTGGACTTGAAGTCAGTGTGCCCAAGCTTTTGTGCTATAGAATAGGGCATCACACTGATAGATGCTCCCAAGTCACATAAGCACTGGTTGTAGTGAAGATAGCTAAGTGTGCAAGGCAGATAGAATGGACCTGGATCCTTAAGCTTAATTGGGATGATTACTCCTCCAAGGTCTTCAAGATCTTTCTCATCTTGAGCTTGAACCTTCTAAATCAAGCAAAAAATCCTTATAGAGAGGATATGGATCATACTGTT
>NW_010933083.1:0-361 GCF_000633955.1 Camelina sativa | reverse complement strand
TCACACCATTGGTCTTAACATCAGAACCAGCTTCATCATCAGCAAAAGCAGAATTACTGGGATCTTCTTCCATTCCTGTATCTTCCTTTTGGTTTGGATCGATACTTCGGAATTCACGAGTTATGATGTCCTCTGCCTCTATCACTGCATCTTTTTGATCTGCCGTTTTCGTATCCAAGCATTCATGATCTTTACTTTCTTTAGATCCCAAAATTGCATCAGAGGCCTCTTGTGAGCAATCTGTAGCAGCAGCTGGAGATTGCGCTCCAGAAGCAACAGGTGCTTCACTGGATCCATTTTCAATAGCAACCGTGGCAGCTTTCTTATCCTCTTTCAAAGAGACATTCCTGGTGTCGGTTTT
>NW_010933082.1:0-361 GCF_000633955.1 Camelina sativa | reverse complement strand
AGAGTGAAAGGACCACAGAAATACCAGAAATGCAATGCTGGACCGACGAGCCCTAAGCCCAAGACAGTGAACGTGAGTGTCCTCTTCTTGTCCAGCGATGAGGTCTTATCGATTGTAAGCTGCAACCATATGTAACAAGAATAAGCAATGTTGCTTAACCAATAACCACATAGCTAGCACAATATGATAAAGCAAAGCCAAGAAATAGACAACAACATCCAGTTCTCTTGGGTCTATTAGCTTCCATTCCAACTTCATATGCAACAGTAAATTATCTAAACATATATGATTCATTCATTCGAAAAATACATAATGAAGCTAATGAATACTGTTTCTTTTTATCTCGACATATCCTGAAAAA
>NW_010933081.1:0-361 GCF_000633955.1 Camelina sativa | reverse complement strand
CTTAAGAAGTATTGTGAGTGCTTTCAAGCAAACATTCTTTGTTCCGAGAACTGTAGATGCTTGGATTGCAAAAACTTTGAAGGAAGTGAAGAGAGACAAGCTCTGTTTCACGGTGAACATGCCAACCACATGACTTATCTCCAACAAGCAGCAAATGCAGCCATTACTGGAGCTGTCGGTTCCTCTGGCTTTGCTCCTTCTCCAGCACCTAAGAGACGAAAAGGTCAAGATATTTTGTTCAACCAAGCAACCAAAGATTCATCTAGACTTGGCCAGTTTCCACAGGTACCAAGTTACCATTTTAGCATTTTGGCTTTCCATATATGGAACTGAATATATCCTTTTTTATGCTGTTGCTAGA
>NW_010933080.1:0-361 GCF_000633955.1 Camelina sativa | reverse complement strand
ATGCATATGATCCCGAGTTAACCCCTACGGCTCTACTAGTAACTGTGAAAATGGCGGTTACAAAAGGGGATAGAAATTACATGGCCTAGGAAGAACCAGCGGGGACAGCTGCTGCATTGGAGCTAGGCTGAACCGAAGTGGCTGGAGTGGTGCTTAAGCTCCGATCTTTCGGCTCCGGTGCAACAATGGGAACTGAAGCTCCGGATTGTGAAAGAGAGGTTTTTGCAACCGCATCTAGAGCGGGTATCTGATGCTGATTCAAGTTAGCCAAATCATTTACAACGTTGTGAAGTTGTTGTAGCCTGTAATCTGTCTCGGGCCGCCGACAAATCTTCCTCAAGGGAACAATTTCCTGCTGGGA
>NW_010933079.1:0-361 GCF_000633955.1 Camelina sativa | reverse complement strand
ATCAATTACCAGAAAATGCCGGTGTCTGTAGCTCCAGCTGATGTATATAAAACAGCAAGATCTCAAGGCCCGAACGGAGATATCAACCTCAAATCCAATCTTACATGGATGTTCCAGATTGATAAAAACTTCACTTACATCTTTAGACTTCATTTCTGTGAATTCCAGCTTTCCAAGATCAACCAAAAAGCTTTCAACATTTACATCAATAACAGAACAGCGCAAGCAGATACCACTCCTGCAGATATAATAGGATGGACTGGAGAAAAAGGAGTCCCTACTTACAAAGACTATGCAATATATGTTGATGGTAACAACGGAGGTGAAGAGATTACACTTCAGATGACTCCATCAACGTTTG
>NW_010933078.1:0-361 GCF_000633955.1 Camelina sativa | reverse complement strand
GTAGCATATCTTCTTTTTACGGGTGTCTTCTAAAAAGTAAATATATTATTACTTTTTGTAAACTGAATTTCTTTATTTAATCATACTTAAAAAAATAAATATGAAATTGCATAAGTTAAAAAAGCTTTAAGATACAAAAGTTTTGGTTATTTCTTTGCTATTTAAAGTTAAAAATAAATATCAAATTAGATAGCGCTAACATAATTTAAAGATATTAAAATAGTAATAATTTTCCTTAGAAACATATTTTTCTAGATTTTCTTTGTTTTTTACTTCATTATTTCAAGTGAAAAAAACCATATTATGGTAAATATTAAAGGGGCATTCTCAAAAATGCCCATTTTTCCATATCTCTTTTTAA
>NW_010933077.1:0-361 GCF_000633955.1 Camelina sativa | reverse complement strand
AGCCCAAATACCTTCAGTTTTTTACGGAAAACAATCAATTAATAGCATATTCGATTATTTCACGGTGAGGATGAAAGCATAAAATCTTAAAAAGATTTTCCTTGTCCTCATCGACGATAACAATATTCGATTACCATAATTTGGGGTAAATTTTAATGACGATGAAAAATCTTGACTCTTGTATAATCTATTTGATCATATATTTACTTTGTTTCGTTTTTGTTTTTGGAAAAATTTATGGAATGACAAAAATAATTTTGGTCATATATTGATTTAGAGACATAACAAATATGGTTTTATTTTTATCAAACTAACATATATTTACAGCTTATTAGAAACGACCAGTAGACACATATTAGAT
>NW_010933076.1:0-361 GCF_000633955.1 Camelina sativa | reverse complement strand
CACGTGTGACCTCATCCTCTCCCACGTGAATATCCCACGTGGCGTTCTTATGTTTCGCCTCTCCCCCCCCCCATATCTCTCCAGTCTCCCCCATGCCATATGACCTCTATGGCTCTATCCCATCCTCTACTCTTTTCTTTTTTCTCTCATTAATTTCAGTTAAATTAGTTACATTTTTTTTTTTGCTAATGATAAGAGATGAGAACTATCAAAGATTCACACTAACCATCATAAAACGTTTTCGGGACCAATCGAAATGTACTGTTGAATTGCCTAGTGCTTGTTCTTCATTACTCTAGAGGTAGAGGTAGACGACTAAATTTTCATAAGTCAATTGTCAAATCAGTTGTATTTAGGTTGA
>NW_010933075.1:0-361 GCF_000633955.1 Camelina sativa | reverse complement strand
AGGTGACCAACATGGCTAAGTCCATCAAGGGCTTAAAGAAGGAGATTACTGAGTTGAAGAGTGGGAATTCTTCACCTACACTATCAAGCCCTTTGAGGAGGAGTAGCTCAACTAGAGCACTTTCTAGAGTTGCGAACCCTGTGGAACCAGCTAGGGCCTCAATGTATGAGCCAAATCAGAGGAAGAGGAGCTCCTGAGAACAACCATTTTCAAGGTACTCGACTGGCTCACTCGAGCACCCACTTGACCGAGCACCTCCAATGCACTCGGCCGAGTTCCAGCCCAGATCAACCTATGGTTTCCCACCTCCAGCTGCTTATTGATGTTCATATATTTTACCTTGTTTTCCCTTAGTTTATTC
>NW_010933074.1:0-361 GCF_000633955.1 Camelina sativa | reverse complement strand
AAAAAGCCAAATCAGGTCGGGTTGCAGACAAGTAGATGAGTCGACCAACTAACCGGCGATACCGAGCTGGTTGAGACAATAATGTCGACTTGGAAAGAGCAAGCTTGTGGTTCTGCTCTAGTGGAAAAGCTTCTGGTTTGGACCCAAGGAGACCAGCATCAGATACAATTTCTAAGGCATACTTACGTTGACTCAAGTAGAAACCTGTAGAACTTCTAGCAACCTCAATCCCCAAAAAATATTTCACAGGACCAAGATCTTTCATCTTGAAACAAGAAGCAAGATAGTCTTTAAAAATCTCCAAAGCACCAACGGAATTGCTGGTCACAATCATATCATCAACATAGATAAGAAGGTTAAG
>NW_010933073.1:0-361 GCF_000633955.1 Camelina sativa | reverse complement strand
AAACTAGCATCTGACTGTAAAGATGAAACGCATATCATATCAGGAAAATGATCCTAAATTATATAGATGCTTTCATAATTTTTTTTAANTAAAAACTAGCATCTGACTAAATTATGCTTTCACTAAACGGATTCATATGCATTCACTAATCACTGAAACTCTAGCAATTAGAAACCGTATACCAAACTTAACTGTGCTAAAGGGATCGAAAAATATGAGAAAGCAGTAATGGAGTAACCATGGAGGAAATGTGAGTAAACTTGTCAACAAACAAACTTGAAATTCGATTGCTTTATCACTAATGTGATGAATAAGGTTACCGGAAGCTGCAAAACACATAATATCACACATAATCACACAT
>NW_010933072.1:0-361 GCF_000633955.1 Camelina sativa | reverse complement strand
GGGATTGAATGTGGACAACGAGCAACCAACCACATGCTTAAATGCTGCACTAAAAGACATGTCTCCTGCGTCAAACTTGCTCAAAAGAGAAGAAATCCTTGGAGCTTTTTTTCATCAATTTGAAAAATTCTTTGATCTATTCATGGACCAAGGTAATGTTAAACCTTTGATCTCAGAGAGACTGCTTAAAGATTCAGTTAGCTGCTTGCTTCTTTACGAGCATCTTTGTCACTTTTGAAGTATCCTCCATAAAGTTATTTAGATGAGATGGGCGTCAGAGAAATAATTATATTTATCACATAATCAGTCTCCATTTTACAGGTTTTAAATCTCTCGAGGAGCTTTACTACAGAACATGGTT
>NW_010933071.1:0-361 GCF_000633955.1 Camelina sativa | reverse complement strand
ACAATATTTTTATTTCTGAAATCAGAGCAAGAAGAAGAACAAGAGGACGAATGTTGTTTTTTCTATTCAACTTCTTTGAATTATTAGACAATCCATCAAAGACCTAATTTGTATCACTGCACCAACTTACTGAAACACCAAATTTGTATTATTACACCAACTTATTGAAACACCAAATTTGTATTATTACACCAACTTATTGAAACAGTCAAAAACTTAAAGCTCAAACAACAGAAACAGACAGTCTCCGTGGACATTAAAAACTTCAAAAACTCGTGAGTTCACTGTTTGTATTTCAAGCTGAAGCCGCTCTAAACGCATTTTGGAATATCTCGGGCGGTTGCGCACCACTCACTTTCAC
>NW_010933070.1:0-361 GCF_000633955.1 Camelina sativa | reverse complement strand
TTTTTTTTTCTTAATAGATTTTTAAGGCTTTAAGCAAGAACATGTGAAGCGCCTAATCGAGAAAAATGGAGGTTGCAGTAGGAGAGACGAGGAGATCAGTATGTTACAAGGATTCTGTCTCGGAAGATTTGGTATATGCTCTAATCCTTAGTATCGATTCATTTGTTCAAGTTCGATCTGATCTTTCCTGAAACTTTGATATCTTTGAATCGAAGATTTGGTTTCGTTGGTTGAAACTCCCTTCCCAGCGGCGGCGTAGCTTGGATAGCGGCTCCGATGTGGCGAGGCCAGTAAGCTACGGCGAGGAAACAAAAGAATCTATGGCAAGGAAGGAAATCTTCACGGAGGCGATACTTTCTTC
>NW_010933069.1:0-361 GCF_000633955.1 Camelina sativa | reverse complement strand
TCTCTCTCTCTCTCTCTCTCGTGGCCAAAGCCAATCATGCCAGCCTCGTTCTCCTCTATCTCTGTGTACTTTTTTTTTTTTTGGTCAAACCTTGAATCCTCACCGTTGATTCATCGCAGCAACTCATCCGACGGGTCAGGATGAATCCGCCTGATTTCGACTACCTGTGTTTACCAAAACACCCCTGTATGGTTGTGTTAATTATGGATCCGGGAATAAGCAAAGGGGAAGGGGATGGATGAATGATGATGGCATTGGCCTGTGTTGTTTGAATGATTGCATCTAAAGGGCACGCGGAATATGCGGGAGAGACTTGGATTGTTTGACCTTCCTTTGACCACTTCCCCCCCCCCTCTCTCTC
>NW_010933068.1:0-361 GCF_000633955.1 Camelina sativa | reverse complement strand
GTAAAAGCGGGAGAGCGTAGAAAAGGGAATCACCTGGAATGGCGTTGTCCAACCCGAGAAACTGGCAAAGATCAGGAGATACAGTTTTCCAATAAGAATTGTCTAGTAGGCCTAAAAGGTCATCAGCCTTGAACTCTGACACAATTCCAAAGATACCCAGAAACTGTAGGAAACAAATGACTTCCAATTCATCCATTTTGCTCTTCAAAATCTTATCTTTCCAGTGAACGGCAAGTTTTTTCGCATCGCCTTTCACAGGATGTCCAATTTGAGGCAGGAGCTTCTTCAGCTGATTCAACAATAAGGAGCAGCTAGCTGAAGTAACCAGCAGCTTGAACTCGTATCCCCCTTCTGCGTTTGT
>NW_010933067.1:0-361 GCF_000633955.1 Camelina sativa | reverse complement strand
TACTGCTCTCGTCGATGATCCTCCAAACACGAATCTTGTGATCCTGATGAGCGCTTATTAGCTTGTCTCCGAGAATCACCAGCGATTTAACCCCTCCGTTTCCTGTAGAAACTATGTTACGGTCATCGCCGGTGGAATATTCCGGCGAGAAAGGAGGTTTACGGGGCCATACACGTATCTCGCTGTTGGAAGAGCCTGTATAGAGTAATTTATCGGATACGGCGAGCGAAGAGACGTACGAGGAGTGACCTTTGAGAGTGGCTAAGCACTGGTGATAGACGCTCGAGCTCTGCGGCTGGAAAGACAGCGAAGGAACCAATGGGAGACTTGGCTGAGACAACAAAGATGATGATGACGTGGA
>NW_010933066.1:0-361 GCF_000633955.1 Camelina sativa | reverse complement strand
TCGGATCCACTCTAGATTTGCGCGCGGTATAATGTCGTTAATAAACCCTATGGAATTAATTTAAACTATTCGTTTATAGTTAGTGGGAAATAGCTAGGTAGGGCTACGTATAAACCGATCAGTTTTACCTGAACCAAAATTAAATCAAAGTGACAATTCAACCAAGATTAGAAATTAACTGACATCGAATCAAATTAAACTAGCTTGGTGAATCAAATCCAAAATTAACTAAAACTGACCAAAAACACATGAACCATTATATAATCAAACAGAATGTACGAGCTAAACCGCAATCATTGTCAAACCTAGCAAAACTCAAAATCCCATATCGTTGGTTTAAGTAATCTTAACCGTTAACTGT
>NW_010933065.1:0-361 GCF_000633955.1 Camelina sativa | reverse complement strand
TCAGTTCAAACCTAACACTTTCTACCAAGCTCAATCCCAAAAGGCCTCACACACTCAAGAATAAGCATGGCTTGAAAGAAGGGCTGGTTAAGGGTATTGGAACTGATTTTAATGATTCAATCAGCTACTTGGATCAACAAGAGTGATAAAAAGGAGAAAGATGATCCAAATATGTATATGGTCNTGGTCTCCATGAGTTTAAAGCAATGCACACATTGATATTTAACAGTCAATATTAAGTTCTTATAAGTAGGAAATGACATCAAATCACAACATGCTTCAATTTAGACCAAATGCAATGCAGGATTTCAAGGCTTGGTTCAATCTTATGCTTCTAACCACTCAATTAGCATCAAAGTAC
>NW_010933064.1:0-361 GCF_000633955.1 Camelina sativa | reverse complement strand
GACATATAGAACAGTGGTTTGAAATAGATAATAGCCGCCAAAGAGATTATTTTAGTCTGGCAAAGCAGTTAATTTTAAGAGAACTTAATGACCTGATACTTTCCAAAAGCGCACATCAGATGCTGCAGTATCACCCCCAGGTGTGGCAGTAACTCTTCAGAAGCATCCTACACGTTCATAGAAGATTCACATAGTCAACCAACATCTGCAAATGATACCAAAAACCACATTGCAAAACCAATAGGTACCTCTTCAAGAGTTGCAAAAGCCGAACAGGCAGCCTCCTGGACCCGCTTGTTTGTATCCAAGAGTCTGCGGAGAAGACCCAAAAGCACTTTCTCAAACTGTTCATAACCCTTCG
>NW_010933063.1:0-361 GCF_000633955.1 Camelina sativa | reverse complement strand
GGAGACAACACTAGCGTCCCATTCTTTTAGCTTCTCCAGAAGCGAGGAAAAGTTTTGAACAGGAACAGTGAGGCGCAGTCTCATTGGAGAACGCTTTATAGGGAAGTGCTTTTGCAGCTCACGGATGACATCAAGCGCCTGCATTGATAATAATCAAATTGAAGCCTCACATAAACATTTCATATGTATGCCACAAGTGACTTTTGCTTCTACATTAACCTAAACCAATCACCTGCTTCTTGGAATTGCTATGAGGATCAACAGCAAAATGAATCTCATGCATCAGGCGCTCTACCATGGTGATTGTATAAGGCCGTTGTGTTTCAGGGTTGATGGTTTTCTGCAAAACAATGGTTGCAAT
>NW_010933062.1:0-361 GCF_000633955.1 Camelina sativa | reverse complement strand
GTGCGATCGGCAAAATGCCCCATGCAATCGCTCACCATGGCATAGATGTCTTTGTAGGCAATGCGTTCTTTGAGAAACTCGTCCACTGCCACTTCATTGGCGGCGTTGAACACAGGCGCGTAAACATCGGGTTTAGAGAGTGCTTCGCGAGCCAGTGTCAGCATTGGAAAGCGATTCAGATCAGGCTCTTCAAACGACAGGGCTCCAATTTGGGCCAGGTTCAACCGAGCAGATCCTGACTCAATTCTTTCAGGCAATCCCAGGACATGCGCAATCGGCGTACGCATGTCGGGGCATCCCAGCTGAGCAAGCACACTACCGTCTCGGTATTCCACCATTGAATGCACAATGGATTGAGGAT
>NW_010933061.1:0-361 GCF_000633955.1 Camelina sativa | reverse complement strand
GGGACACTAATGATCCTTGACCAGGTGCAGAATTTAGAGGTAATGATGAGCTGTTCTGGAAGTGTGATGTAACGCCACCTTGAACCCTATTCGGGTCATTTACAGAACTTGGCCTCTCAAATTTGGGCATAGTCATCATGTTTGTGGTAGATTGGGGGGGTCCTCCAAGACCAGTTGATCCCACAGTCGGGTTATGTGCCCCATGTCTCATATGGGAATCATGAAGGTGCGGTCTCAACGCGGAACCAGAAGCATTGGTGTTTGGACCGGGGTATGTGTGAAAACTACCAGAGGTAGTATACATAGGAAAAGAACTTGGTGGATGCTGCATCTGGTGCTGCGGATGTTTGGTAAGTCCCTG
>NW_010933060.1:0-361 GCF_000633955.1 Camelina sativa | reverse complement strand
CCCATTGAACCACCAGAAAACTCACCAGACTTCGATGAAAGTGGGGACTGTGGTGGAGCACCTGCCGATAAACGAGGACTTTGAGCCGATATTCTTCTACTAAATTGTTCTTCCTTTCTTGGGTCTTTTTCAATCTGCTGGCCAGGATTAACATTCCATGATGTTTGAGGGAAATTTGATCTCATGAATGCATTATGGGGCATCCTTGACTGAATACGCGGATCCAATTCATTTGCATCACTTCCCACACCCGACATATTGTTTCTCATGCTACCATCAATTTTACCAGTCTCAAATGGCTCCTCTTTTGAAGTGTATCGCATAGCCCCCTGTTGTGAAGCTGGGAATTGACTGGGACCAC
>NW_010933059.1:0-361 GCF_000633955.1 Camelina sativa | reverse complement strand
GTCAAAGGAAAAGAAAAATCTCTAAGGTTAAGTTAATATTAAGCTCTTTGTCTCAAAGAAAAGGGATAGAAAGTATTGCTATAGTCTCCTAGAATCAAATTGAAAAGAGTAAAGAAAAATGAAACAAAATTGGGAGTATAGCATAGAATGAATAAGAAAGAAAATGAGCTTGTGTTTAAAGCAAGAATAGCCTTAGAGATTCAATATTAAAAAAAATAATAAAGGAATAAGGCCATAAGTAAAGAAGAAAAAGGGGTTGAGTTGAATAAGGTTGAGTTTTTTGGGTTTAAAAGGAAGATAAGAAAGATAAGAATAGGGGGTAGAAAAGCTTTTAGGTGGGTAGAACATCAAGAGCTAAGCT
>NW_010933058.1:0-361 GCF_000633955.1 Camelina sativa | reverse complement strand
GCTTCGAATCAATTTTTTCTCTCGGTTTTAGCCTATTTTCGTTTTAAGCCANGGTTTTAGCCTATTTTCGATTTAAGCCAGTTTTGGGATAAAACGGGTTTAAGTGTTCTCTAAACACTCCAAATTCATCCCGAACTCTTACAATTAGTTAAATCGATTGGAAATTCACACATTATGACGCTAGAAACTGTAACAAAGTTGTTTACTGCTTAAAATCAACGTTTTCTTGGCTTTAATTCGGGACAAAATGGGTATAAGTGGTGTCCAAACAATCCAATTTCAACTAGAACTATTATAATTAGTCAAATGCAATTGATTGTTACATATTTTAACCGTAAAAAGAGTAACATAAGTGTTTACT
>NW_010933057.1:0-361 GCF_000633955.1 Camelina sativa | reverse complement strand
CTCTCTCTCAAAATTACTTCCCTCTGATTCCTTTTGTCCTTCACCAAACACATTTTTTATTTTTAATTCACAAAACTTGCTACTTCCTTTTGTCCACAATTAATGCCACACAGCTACAGTGTCGAACATTAAATGCTAAGTTAGACTCACCGTACAACCACGCCGCATAATTATATGTCCCATAAAACGCAAAATGGCATCTTTTTTTTTCTTAAATAGATTTTTGAGATTTTCCCTAACATTGGACAGGAGGGCAGCATCTTTATTTTACCTATCACTTGTGGTATACCGCACAAGAGGTTTAGAAATGTTGTTTAACTGAAAACTTCTATAGCGAATGTGGTACAATTGACAAAAATCT
>NW_010933056.1:0-361 GCF_000633955.1 Camelina sativa | reverse complement strand
AACCTTATTTTGCTGAATCTCAAGAATTGTCGCAGGTTGAAGTATCTTCCCAACGATCTTTACAAGCTGAAATCTCTTCAAGAACTGATTCTCTCTGGTTGTTCAGCGTTGGAGAGTCTTCCACCCATCAAAGAGGAGATGGAATGCTTAGAGATTTTGCTTATGGATGGAACAACCATCAAACAGACACCTGAAAAGATTTGTTTGAGTAAACTCAAGATGTTTTCGTTCTGTGGATCTAGCATCAAAGGTACCACTGGGTTGATATTGTTGCCTTTCTCAGGCAGCTCCTTTTTATCGGACCTCTATCTCACGAATAGCTATATCGACAAATTGCCAGATAACTTTAGCTCCTTTCACT
>NW_010933055.1:0-361 GCF_000633955.1 Camelina sativa | reverse complement strand
GAATGATGAGAGAGATGAAAGATAAAGGATTTGAGTATGATGCCATCACTTACTCATCTATACTTGAAGCTGTTGGCAATGTGGATCATGAAAAAGATGTTTAACTTTTGTAAGAGTTGATTTCTCTAATTGGAATAACAAAAAAAAAAAGAAATAGAAGCTGAAAGATTACTACTCTGTTCCATTTCTTTCACACACAGCATGTGTATAGACTTCATGAAAAAGTGTACTACTGATCATATAGTAATGTGAAAGAATTAAGCAATGACTTATCACACGTGATTACACGTAATCATCACCTAATTCTATTGATAAACTACTAATGAATCACATGAGTATCTTCCATTATCTTTTGCATAAG
>NW_010933054.1:0-361 GCF_000633955.1 Camelina sativa | reverse complement strand
TTTAGTAAATGCACGGTACTGTGGTAGACTAGCCAAAGTAAATTGCATGTTACATTTTCTGATATGTAAACCTCATGCGTTCATGCATGCGTATGCGTCTCTCTTGAATTTCTTTTCAAGTTTCAACAACCTTTTTGTTTTTTAGAAGCAACAACTTAAAGAAGACGATTACTCTCTACTCACCAGACCAACACAATTAAATGGAAAATTAAATATACAAGTAAGTAAATGTCCCTGAAATGGAATTAATTGGGGCGTTATTCATTAGACCAATAGAATTGAATGGAAATTAAATATATAGTAATGATATGATGGTCCTGCAACGAAGAAGGAGCCATGTCTACGCAACCGAATCAAACAA
>NW_010933053.1:0-361 GCF_000633955.1 Camelina sativa | reverse complement strand
GAGCGTCAGAAGTTAAGTTATCAGCTTCATTTTCTTGCGTTTACATTGATGTGTTTGCATGATTGCATCTGCTTACATATATTTCTCTTTTTGTATATTTGGTAGACACAAAATTTGTAGAATTTGGTCATCCTTTGGACTGATTCTTGTTACTTTGGCTTTTATTTACTTCAGTTGACTTGGCTGAACCATCACTTGACAAAGATATGGCCTTATGTTGATGAGGTATGTTAGGCTGTTCTCAATTTGCTTCTTTTTTTTTTGGTGTCAAATTCATTTGTTTTATGTAATTCATTAGGGACTTTTATTCAGCGGAGTCTAAACTTGTAAGCCTGTTCTCGAGCAATATAGACCTGCCACA
>NW_010933052.1:0-361 GCF_000633955.1 Camelina sativa | reverse complement strand
TTCTGATGCAGCATGGGAAGGTGATTGCTTATGCTTCGCGGCAGTTGTGGGTGCATGAAGGCAACTATCCTACTCATGTTTTGGAGATGGGTGCTGTAGTTTTTGCCCTGAAGATTTGGAGATCTTATCTTTATGGTGCAAAGGTACAGGTGTTTACAGATCATAAGAGCCTTAAGTATATATTNACTCAGCCTGAGTTGAATTTGAGGCAGAGGCGGTGGATGGAGCTTGTGGCGGATTATGATTTGGAGATAGCCTATCATCCTGGTAAGGCTAACACAGTTTCAGATGCTCTGAGTTGGAAGAGGGTAGCCTCGGCTCAGGAGCAGGAGATGGAGTCTCTAGTAGGAGAGATCAGTGC
>NW_010933051.1:0-361 GCF_000633955.1 Camelina sativa | reverse complement strand
GATGTTGAAGAGTGTTCTCAATGCCTGAAAAATAATCAAAAACGGTCTTAGGTCAGCCAAACACGTTTAACGAACTAATTATTAATGGATAAGCGGCAAAGAAGATTTTGTTTTTTCGAAAGAATGAGACACTGAATAAAGAATACTGAATTAAGTACCTGAACATTCTTGGGTGTCAGGACAATGACATCCTTCTGATCAACCTGTGCTTCAGAACGTTTGGACACAGGAGACTGTACGACGCTGCTGAAACAACAAATTAAATACCAAAAAATTAACAGGCTTGCATTAATTGAGTAGCTTTGACATGATATATAGCAAAATTTTCAAGATACCTTTTCCTTTCTGCATCAGTTGGCAA
>NW_010933050.1:0-361 GCF_000633955.1 Camelina sativa | reverse complement strand
GACCCCAACTACTCCTATGACAGCATGCAGATGGATGTGGACAACTAATTCCACAATCCCTAAGGTACCACTATCACCTTCACTAGTAAATATCAATGCATTTCATATTGTGTTTTGTGATTCTGTTTTTAATCTTGAATCCTCAATCAAATTTCTGTCACACAGAGGACTGTGTGATTTAAGTTTGGGGGAGTGTTTGAGATAGCATTTGACATTGTGTTTTGTGATTCTTATTTCAAATTTTTGGCATCATCATGTTAGTATTTGCATACCATCTAAGGCATAGAAAAACCCTAAAAATTTGAAAATTTTGGAAAAAATCTTTATTAAAAAAAAAAAAAAAAAAAAAGAGTGTTCATGT
>NW_010933049.1:0-361 GCF_000633955.1 Camelina sativa | reverse complement strand
CTGCCGGATGGTGTGAAGTGACCTTGGACAAACCAGAGTCATAACCATAACTCGGACGACTTGGAATCAGGATCCAATAACCATAGAAATTCAAGCAAAAGGGTTCAAAGATCGGGTCCAAAAGGGTTACTATTACCAGGATTCTACAGGATATGTGCCACCAAAGCAACAATGATGAATTACTACTCACATGGCAATCACAGAGTTCGTAATCTTGATCACACCATTGGATATAGATTGATGTCAACAAGAGATTTAAATACTCGTACCTGGAACTGAATAAAGTTAGAATTGGGGCCACCAAGGTATATGTTTCTTCCCGGATAAAGATAGATTGAATGCGGTAACGCTCATTGAACGC
>NW_010933048.1:0-361 GCF_000633955.1 Camelina sativa | reverse complement strand
CATGACAAAGACTCAATGCCACGGGTCTGGACTGGAAAAGAGGATATTAGAGCAATCACAAAAGATGCTCGTGCAGAGGTAACTTCTCAATACTAATGGCGGATGGGGCTAAGTGATGTCATGAAACTCTCTTCATCTGTTGCTATCCTGCAGGCTTTAAGTCTTTTATCTGTGATGGCTGCAATACGTTTGGATGAAAGATCAGACGATATTGAGAGTACTCTTTTCTCTTCTCTCATGGATGGAACTGTTTCTGTTGCATCTTCTCACAACAGAAGCGTAGGAACTTCAACGGATCCACTTGCATCTAGCTCTTGGGAAGAGGTAAGCAGTCTAAGCAAGTGGTTTCTAGTATAATCTG
>NW_010933047.1:0-361 GCF_000633955.1 Camelina sativa | reverse complement strand
CTCAAAACACCTGTTAACAAGCTAGTAATATTTAAGGCATAACTGAGAAGCAAACCCATTGTAGATGCAAATTCCTGTTGGTTCTCCGCTCGTCCATTCTGCATGACAGCAAACGATGCTGTCAGCCAAATCATAAGACCACCAAGAGTTTCTAAACGGATTCCGAGCCACCGATTGGCACCCATGTTGACAAGAGTGAATCTGATGTTATTATCCATTGATCTTCCGTTGATTTCAGCCATCCGATCATATGCTTTGTAAGCACGGATAGTTGATAAGCCATTCAATGCCTCTCCAAATTGTGCATAAACGGGCGATCTTGAAATTGAATCCATACGCTTAACCTCACGGGCAGTGTTCT
>NW_010933046.1:0-361 GCF_000633955.1 Camelina sativa | reverse complement strand
AATTTGTTGACTACTTAACGGTAAGATCCAGATTGGGTTTTTGTTGAGTTTCATAAATGAATTCAGAAAATAGACTCTGTAGGGTCATAGTGAAAGGGTTTTTTAGGAATTGTTTCAGACCCATGTTAAGAAGACATAATACTTCTGATATTTCCTCAGCTTGGAGCTGATGCAAGGTGAAATCATACTTGCAGATTTTGGCTTCAAAATTGGATAGGCCCGTCACTGGCAGGCTCGTCGTTATATATGCACTGGTGAGTCTTTTTCTTTTATCTCGTCTACATTTTGAACATCGAAGGAAACTCGTTAACCAGAGAGGTCTATGGTTTGTAATCCTCATGATTTGAAGCTCCATAGGAGT
>NW_010933045.1:0-361 GCF_000633955.1 Camelina sativa | reverse complement strand
TGAGCTTCTTTGCTAGGAGCTAAAGGTTCCCACTTCTCTTTGGATTCCGTATCATTGATTGCTGCAATCGAAAACTGAACGAAAAACAAAAAACAAAAAACGTAGGAGGAAGAGATCAAAAACCAAACCCTAAATTAATTAAAAGGATCAAAATTGAAACTTGCGCGAAGTTATATCAATTACCATCTTGATTGATTGATAGTCGAAGCTGCAGAGGTACACCGTGATTCAAATTCGTCTATCTTCTTCTAGGGTTTATCAAAAACATTATGAATTAGGGTTTTAGATTCTAATGTATATCCCATTCTTGGTGTTGTGTCTCTCTAATGTATATCCCATTCAAATTCGTTTTTTTTTTTTT
>NW_010933044.1:0-361 GCF_000633955.1 Camelina sativa | reverse complement strand
TTTATGAAGATGATACTGATGAAGATAGGGAAGAAAGGTATACATAACATAATACATCCAAATCTCTTTAAAACCCCGAGTTTTTCTCCGCATTTCTTTTCTTCCTGTTGTCAGTATTATGTTTATTGTTTTTTGTTGATGATGAAACCTAAGTTGTGTTGAAGTTAGAAATAGACACTTCTTGATACGTGTTAGCACTTAGCAGTTTCTTCCAAGATTGAATCTGAAAAGTAATTAAGTGACAGAGGGTAGACCTAGTGCATTTTCTTCTAATAAACAGCTAATTACAGTAAAAGTTTTCATACCATGCGATATGAAACAAGAAATCCTTCTTGCAACATTAAATGGGTGTGATTAGATG
>NW_010933043.1:0-361 GCF_000633955.1 Camelina sativa | reverse complement strand
GCCTCGTTCTCTTCATCACCAACTTGATCTCGACAAGGTTAAGTCTACCTTCCCATAGTAAGTTTGCCCCCTCCTAATAAGTAACCTCTTTACCATAGAGTTCCTAAACAAAGTTGTTGGCTTTCTCAGAAGATACTTTGAGTTCTTTGTTCTTGGAGTTGATATGTGAATTACTAATATGTTTTTGGAAGTTTGAAGTTGGATTGAGATTTCATGTCAAAACATTTCAGATGGAACCACCATCCTATGTTATATAGTACTACTAGATAACATCAATCTTGTGTTACTTAATCGTGGAGATGTCGGATTCGTTCTTTTAACGGTTGGTTGCATTTCTCTATGAAGCGGGAAGATTGTTAAT
>NW_010933042.1:0-361 GCF_000633955.1 Camelina sativa | reverse complement strand
CCTGTTTTGATTCTGAGCTTTCTGCTTGGATATGTCAAGTAACATGCATTTGTAGAGAGGATATGGGGCATATTGTTGCAAAGCTGGTCCTCTCTCCTCTTCCTTCTCTTCAATGACAACCTCCTGTTGAATGGTCCTCACTTCCTTCTTTTCAATCACAACCTCTTCCTTCAAAGCCATGACTTTTCCTTCTCAATGACTTCCCCTTGTTGTAAAGCTAACTCCTTCTCTTGTTGCAAAGCCAACTTTTCCCTTTTCTCAATAATTTCTCTGAGTTCTTTCAGCTTTTGTGCTTTGAAACGTCGTGGGAATGATAGAGGTGGTTTATAAGCAGGAGGAATGTACTTAGCAGGCTTAACAG
>NW_010933041.1:0-361 GCF_000633955.1 Camelina sativa | reverse complement strand
GTTAAGGTCGAACCCTTAACCTGATTTAGAACAGTGAAGAAAGAGAGAGTGAGGAGGGTAATGCGCCTATTACGGCGGAGAGTTAAGAGAGGAAATAGAAATGTATTTGATTATTAATGTGATAGGTTACCCTAACTTAGGTACCTTCTTTAAATACAACTACCCTTACTAGGGTTACTCCTAAACGACACCGCATTGGTACAGACACAACAATGCTGTTTTATTTAAAACTCAAACCTTCTACTGGATCCCACTGTTTAGACCTCCTTAGCCACTTTTGTTCTTTACCCATTGCCTTGCTCTTCTTCCCTTAGTCCTCAGCTTCTTCTTCATAAAGGCAACCGGTACTCTTAGTCTATCA
>NW_010933040.1:0-361 GCF_000633955.1 Camelina sativa | reverse complement strand
AGAAAACCAGAGACTCTTGCGAAGTATGTGATACTCTCCAAACATTTCTCCGTGTTCATTGAAACGTTCTGCAAGGAATTAACAATTGTCTCTGGCTTGGTGTTGTTGGTATGTGTTGCTCTTTTTAGGTTAGAAAGTAGAGATGCTGTCTTTCGTTGTGTTTACCAGTACAGGGATAATCCCAATGCTCTTGGTAGAGCCAACGAGAGCAGACTCTGTGTATTGACGACATACGGCATTGCACTGGTAAGTTAAAATTTTGTTCTGAAACGTTTACGATTTTTAGGTGTTGGCGTTTTGTTATTTAGTTTCAAAATTTAGTTTCGTTTCATACTCAATCTAAACAGCTCATCAATCAGTT
>NW_010933039.1:0-361 GCF_000633955.1 Camelina sativa | reverse complement strand
AGTCAATCCATCTTGGCAAAACCTTCTCTCCTCTAAGTGGGACCTGGGCAGCTTGTAGTATTGGAGTGATGATGCCTCCAATGGCTAAAGCTCCTCTTGACCCTTTGTTTTGTAGCTTGCCTACCCAACTTCTCAAATATATCATGTGGTCAATGAGCACCATTGCAAGGTCAGTCTCCACAGTGGTCCCAAGAATGATGGTTTCATTTCTTGCCTCAAGGATGATTCCATTGAGAGCCATGTCAATTACCTTGAGCTCACCCTCATTGAGATTTCCAGTCTCCTTCCTAGCAAAGAGTGTATTTGCTAAGGCTTTGTGGAAGTACCTTAGGACTGGGCTTCTTATCTTTGAACTCTTGGT
>NW_010933038.1:0-361 GCF_000633955.1 Camelina sativa | reverse complement strand
CAGATTGTTTTGGTGCATCTCCTCTAAAGTAGACCAAAGCTCTCTCCGAGCTAACATACAGTTGCGGGCGTACACAAAAGAGACTGTGAAAGATTGATTCGTAGAAGGATCAAAAACTCCACAAGTTATAACTTGGTCTGTTTTTTTATAAATAAAAACCTTAATAGCTGGATCCCAGACTATCCAGATTCTTCCGTTTAAAGCTTCAGTAGAGTAGTTGAAGTCATATCTCCAACCGGGAAAATTTGAAGCCAAAATCGTTGCAGCATTCTCTTGCTGAACATGAGTTTCCAAAATGGCTCCTAAAGAAAGCCTATTAGACCGAATCCAACTCCTGAGCTCACGTTGGCGGTGGGTAGTA
>NW_010933037.1:0-361 GCF_000633955.1 Camelina sativa | reverse complement strand
AACTCAAAACCTTAATCTCTCAATTCTTATAAGTTGTGCTACACCTTAGCACCTCCTTATATATATATTATATTTCCAAAACACTTTTGGAAAACTAACTTTAAATAACTCCTAAAGAAAGTAAAACTAACAATATTGATATGTATATTTAGATCCTCCCAAATATACTTAGCTTGATCTCTAAGCTATTTCAAGCTTATAACACCATCGATTACTTAGAAATATGTCTTGTCAAACAAACAAAAAATTACGTCATGAAATGATTTCTTTCCCCCCACAATCATCTCCCTTATTTGTGATTGATGCGTAACACCGAACACTTCAAACGTGGCTTTGCTATCATGGTCCAATCAGTCATATA
>NW_010933036.1:0-361 GCF_000633955.1 Camelina sativa | reverse complement strand
CAATGTCGGTTTTGTTGACAAAGCCGATGTTTCTAAAGGCCTACGTACTTGGCGACCAAACACAAATCTCCCATCACATCCATCCCCAGAGACTAACAACCGTATAGCTGATAAGAGTTCACGGTGTGCTTGCATGTCCATTTTAGGATTAAGTAGCTGGAATGTTTTTTAAAAGTATCATAACTCAGATATGGATTCCCTAACCAGATCTGTTATCACAGTAGAAATACCTGACAGAATAAAGCAAGAACACTATTGAGATTTTATGAAACTCACTTTGTTCTGTATCAGATCGTCAAGCTCTTTCTTCAAGATTTGGCATATCTCTGCAACAGCAGGTTTCATGAAAAACTCCAAGTAT
>NW_010933035.1:0-361 GCF_000633955.1 Camelina sativa | reverse complement strand
ACCAGGCAAGACTGTGGATGGAACCAAAATTGGTAGCAAGGTAATGGCATATAATATATATTTTTTTGGTTTACTTTTTCTCACAGTACATAAATAATTTACTGTATTTGTTTTCCGTTGATTAGCCGTTTGGTGGTAAGCTGGATGTGTATTCAAAAGGTTTGAGATCTCTTTTGAAGTATATTAAGGACAATTATGGCGATCCAGAGATTATGATCACAGAAAATGGTTAGTAAAAAAAATGGTCAAAACTCGTTTCATTCAAATATCAACTTTGTTTTAGTTTAAATGAAAAACGAATGTTTGGGTTTTAATTTAAGGATACGGAGATGATCTTGGAGATAAGCATGATGATGTAGAA
>NW_010933034.1:0-361 GCF_000633955.1 Camelina sativa | reverse complement strand
TTTTGACTGCTTGCTAGTTCGAGCTGCCTTTGATCTTGATCTTCTGTTATAAATCCTGCAATATATATTTTTTTATTAGATGAAAGTGTTGCAAATTTTTGTAATATAATATCATAAAAGTTCTTACCAATTTTTAAGTTGCGTAGTTGTAACTTGAGGACCCTATATTTTGTAAATTTATGTTAAACAATGAAAGATTAAAGATAAATATGACGTTAAAGTAGTGGGAGATATATGTAAAGCATTATTTAAAAATTTACTTACACATTGATTTAGTTTGTCTATCCATGTCTGAAGCGTAGTTAAATCCAACTGTATATGAGGTTCATCTGTCATTGTCTTCTCTATCATAGCTATTTGC
>NW_010933033.1:0-361 GCF_000633955.1 Camelina sativa | reverse complement strand
CTTAACTTAGACAAATATTCACATCCTGATTGCTTGCATAACACTCACTTAGGATTGACATCTCTTATACTACAATAGCATAAGGGAAATTGAAACTCCTTGCATTCCACCTGTTCACCATATCATCATCATCTCATTCATCATCATCACCCACCATAAAAACCAAGTTTCAATATACCACAAATTTTGTTTGTCATATAATTTTTTCTTTTTTTTGGTATATAATTTCTTGTATTTTTTTGTCATATAATTGTTTGTTGTTATATTTTGTTTTCGTAAATTATACAAATCATTTATCTTTTTATTTATTTATCAAAATATATAAAAACAAAAAATATATCATTTTTAGGAAAAAAAAAAA
>NW_010933032.1:0-361 GCF_000633955.1 Camelina sativa | reverse complement strand
TTTATCTATTAAAAGTAAATAGTGTTAATTTTTTGTTATTGTTTACAAGTTATTAGGAGTATGTAAATTTTTTAATAACCAAAGAGTATCTAAAATTTTNTCTTTACCATGCAAATTTTAAAGTAAAGAGTCATATACTCAAATCTTTTGCATATTATTTTCTAATGAAAATAGTTGAATTTGATTTTATTGATTCTTGTAGTATTTAAAAATTTAAATAATATGATGATCAGAGATTTATATATATAAAATCATTAATAATTACATATGTTTTATATATATATATATATTTCTTGAAAATAATTATTAATAAATTTATTTAACTATTAGTTTAGCTTCAAAAATAAAAGTAACTAATTAT
>NW_010933031.1:0-362 GCF_000633955.1 Camelina sativa | reverse complement strand
ACCTTAGAAAAAGACATATCTTCACGGATGCCAAATGTACACACTGCGGAGAGGATGAGACGATCCTGCATTTATTTTTCACATGTCGATTCGCCAGACAAATTTGGGAGCTAATCCCATGTGCATGTTCACTGGCGATTGATCGGTTCTCTAGCTTCCAAAAGGGCTTCGATGCCACAAAACTCCTAAAATGTCTACCCCCGGTGGGTACGGGTGAGGTAAGCTTTGTCCCTTGGATATTCTAGTTTATGTGGCATAATAGGAACAAGAAGATTTTCGAGGATAGGCACCTTCGCCCTATCGAGGCCATTACAGATGCCATTGGCAAGGCAAAGGAGTGGATCCAAAGCCAGAGTGCCATA
>NW_010933030.1:0-362 GCF_000633955.1 Camelina sativa | reverse complement strand
TTTGTTGCATCTCCAAACGAAAATGGTAAAATGGAAATGGTGGGAACATGTGTCGTAGTAAGTTGTAATTGAAAACCATTCTCATTAGAACATTCTTGGTGATTTATAGCTCTTCCAAGTTGGTTATGTCAAAACTTTAAGATAGATCCAGAGTGGGAAATATTGACAAAGGGCTTATAAAGAGCAAGAAAACTGGAGTATGAAAAAGTCCAAACAAAATAAAAGGAATAGAAAGAATGGTAAAATTAACTTAAAAGTACCATTGGTCTATGTAGCTAAAGAGCAAATGAGGTCCAACACCAACCGGAAGAAGATCATCCATAGAACACGGAAACAAATCGGAGAATGATAAAGCAGTTAGA
>NW_010933029.1:0-362 GCF_000633955.1 Camelina sativa | reverse complement strand
TTACAATTAGTGTTCAATCTCGGATTTACACAACCCTAAAATATTCACTTAGCTTGTTCCCGATTTATTTTTAACCCATTATGAGATCCCTAAGATCAACAAAAATGAACTACACTCAAGATTCTCTCATAGAGTTATACTCTCACTATTTTCTCCCCAAAGGTGTTAAAGGGCTACAAGACTTGTTCTCGTTTTTACAACGTTCTTGAGAACTATAAATTATTACTTCTAGCAATATAATTACTTTAAGGGATATCTTTTATAGTTTGAAAACCTTATAAATAGACTAATCAAGTCTTAGCCTTATTTTCAAAATCATAAGGGATCTAAAATAGTTGCTTCCACCAAAAGAGAGTACATCT
>NW_010933028.1:0-362 GCF_000633955.1 Camelina sativa | reverse complement strand
TTGTTTACCGAGGGTTCGAATCCCTCTCTTTCCGTACTTTCAACTAAATAACCAATCTTACGTGATTGACCACAACGTATCAAATCAAATAAAAAAAATAGATATAAAATCTACATTTCTTTGCTATGGAAAATGCTGGGAAGAGCAAACAAGGGATCCAAACCTCCCTACCAATCTATGATACATGAATAGGAAAAAGATTCCCCGACAAAATCCCTTACCTTGTCCCTTTTTAGTTTTAATCAAAAAAGCGGGCAAAGGGGAGTTGTCCGAACTCTTGTTTTTAGTGATTTTTTTTTACTTCACTTAGGTTTTTTAAGTCTGGCGAGAGTAATATTCTACGACAAGCAATTCATTTATTT
>NW_010933027.1:0-362 GCF_000633955.1 Camelina sativa | reverse complement strand
GGGAAGAGTGCATAAACGGTTGCGGATGACCCTGTCAAGCAACTTGACAAGCTGATCCGTATAATATTTGCAAGCGTATGGTCATTTTGTTTTGTATATATGCTTGAAAACTCTTTTAAATAGGTTAGTTTGTGCAGGACTACCGAGACAAGGCTTTTTTGTAGATCATGGAGATCAGTATGTCCGCTTCCGTGTCAACATTCCTACGTAAGATTTCTTCTACTTGGAGTTCAAGTTATAATTTTGTTGGAGACACCCACATATTGCTATGCTAAAAACTCTACTGGTGTTTCGAACGAAAAAGCACTTTGTAGTTCTAAAAGTTGATGTTTTCGAATTACTTTCCCTGCATTCTCTTACTT
>NW_010933026.1:0-362 GCF_000633955.1 Camelina sativa | reverse complement strand
GCCTTTGCTTATAAGGTAATCTGAGAGGGTTCAATGTTTTTTTTTTTTGGCTCTGTTCTTCTTATCTTTCTCTTAAGACCGAGTCCGCTAACTCTCGATGTGTTTGCTTACAGAACTTGTCATGCAGGTTAGCTGCAACAAGAAAAGCTTCGATGCGATCATTGAAACTTCTCTTACTTGGTCTTTTTCTCCAAGGTTTGGTTCGATAACTTTGTCCTTTAACTCATGGTGTTGATGGTGATACATTTACATTTATACTGTTTTCTTTCTTCTTTTTTTTCTAAGTTTTCAGGAGGATTTATTCATGGTCTCAACAACTTAACTTACGGAATAGATGTAGATAAAATTAGATTCATGGGCAT
>NW_010933025.1:0-362 GCF_000633955.1 Camelina sativa | reverse complement strand
GACTAGTACCGGTACGTGAATCTATGGCACAAGGATGCTCTCTATCTTGAAATTGTGCTACTGTAAGTCTTCTCCTTCGTTACGGATGCATCTCTCTTTGGGCAGGTAGGGGCCTGCAATTTATTTGATATATTGTTTTGAAACAGAGCATACTAAATTTATTTGCAACATAGCATACAAAGATAAGAACTATTACATGTCTACATGTCTGCAACAGAGCATACAAAGATAATAACAGAGCATACAGTTATTTGCTGGTTTAGAGCCTGCAAGCAATTTTTTTGAGAAAATTCCCCTCTTATATATAACTAACTCTAAAACAAAGATAAGAACTATTACATGTCTGAACGTTCGGCCTAGTT
>NW_010933024.1:0-362 GCF_000633955.1 Camelina sativa | reverse complement strand
CAAACCCAACCTCTATGCATTCATGTTTATTAGTTTCGAAGACAATGAATCTTTCACGTATCTGCAGAAAATGACGATCAAACGAGTTACACCGCACTTGTTGGATAGCAAGATCTTGCTCCAAATCGTAGTCTCCATGCCATCGACCATGACAATACAGTAAAGCTCTTCCATGTCTGTACTTGTAGGCCATTTGGCTACTCTCCTGTAACCATCTGACAAGTATTTTGCTGCTATGCAGGGACGCCATGAGAGCCGCTGGAGATGCAGAGAAAGCGATTCTGAAGGCAGCCCCAAATGTGGCTCGTGTGAGCATTCAGCTTAGTCTTAAGAACTCCTTGCCTCAGTAATTAGCTTTGGTG
>NW_010933023.1:0-362 GCF_000633955.1 Camelina sativa | reverse complement strand
ACATCTCCCTCTTCGTAGTGCTCATTGACAACATCAGCGAACATTTGATTCGCCTTTTTGTATGCAGCAAATTGAGACTGGAAACTTCTTGTTGTGGCAAGACGATCTTCTTGTGGAAGTCCAAGGTAGTGAAACAGAGGCCACAGAATATTGTTGCAATAACCATTGTAGTACTGATGAACAATCTCTTCATCAAGAAACACAGGTATACACCTCTGCAAGTTAGAAAAAAAAAATATATCAAATGACATAGTCTATAATAATCAAGAGGAGAATGAATATATTATCATTGGCAGCAACATGGAGGAAGAGATGCTCTGTACCTTTTCAGCCAAAGCTTTGGTAAGTGCCTTCTGCCCAAC
>NW_010933022.1:0-362 GCF_000633955.1 Camelina sativa | reverse complement strand
GCATTCTTTTCCAAAGCCGCTTTGGCGTTGCCTTCCACCGCCATGGCCGACGATGCAAAAGAAAGTGCCAACGCCGCACTCAAAGTCAAACCCAATAATCTCATCTCACTCTCTCGTCTTTGATTGAAATAGGTTTTTGGAAAAAACCGGCTACTTAGAATTAGAACTTTAATACGCCAGACAAAAACCACTCGATTGTACGTTCCTTCTTTCAAATCGTCTATTGCAAAGCCAAAACACGCATGCAAATGACACTGTGAATCTCTCGATTTTCACCGTTTTCGACTTACACTGGAGGGTAATGACATTACAAGGAAAAGCAGCAATGAGATTCGAAGGTAGTCAAAACTACGTCGCCACCG
>NW_010933021.1:0-362 GCF_000633955.1 Camelina sativa | reverse complement strand
CCAAGTCCTTAAAATTTAATTAGTGGCCATATATGTACCTCAGGAAGAGTATTAAAATCCTGCACTGCTTTATCTCGAGCAGCAACTGACATTGTTCCATCAAGCCTTCTATACTGAATACGCGAACTAACAAGAGAAGCTTCAAGTAGGTCCAGCATCTTTGTCCATTGGGAAAACACAATCGCTTTTTCTCCAGCTACTTTAATCGGATTATCAATCCTCATGCCCTCACTCTTAATTACAGGAAGACAGGAGTCCTCTCTGTTTTGAGAGATCTGATTCGTATCTGTCAAATCCTGCGGTTTAGGCAGTGATTGTAAGATCTCTAGAGCAGCCTTGATTTTAGATGAACCATATGGAAG
>NW_010933020.1:0-362 GCF_000633955.1 Camelina sativa | reverse complement strand
ATCGATCTTGGATGGCGAAAGTGAGACAGTCGAGATTCCAAGCGAGGAAATGGTCGACATTGATGCTGGTTCTGTTTATGTTGTTTATGCTAACGATTGTTCTCTTAATGCTTTTGGCTTTTGGTGTTTTCTCTCTTCCTATTACCAACAACAACAACAACAACGACGATTCTTCTCCTATTGATCTCTCTTATTTCCGACGAGCTGCCACTGAGAGGTGAAAAAGAGAAGCCTACTCTGTTATTTGCATGAAACCCTGAAATTTCCTCCTTTTTCATTGATCTCCCTTATATGATTAAAAAAGTTGTTTCATTTTTTTGGAATACAGAAGTGAGGGACTTGGGACGAGAGGAGACCAGTGG
>NW_010933019.1:0-362 GCF_000633955.1 Camelina sativa | reverse complement strand
GAGATTGATGCTCAGATGCGTCATCACACATGGGATCTGGAGAAACCGTCGCCATCAAAACATGTGATACCCTGTAAGTGGATATTTACACTGAAATATAATCCTGATGGTTCAATTGCAAGGTACAAAGCGAGACTTGTTGCGAGGGGGTTTAATCAACAATATGGTTTGGATTATGCGGAAACGTTTAGTCCGGTTATTAAATCAACAACGGTTCGACTAGTTCTCAAAGTTGCGGTCAAGAAAAACTGGAGCATTCATCAAGTTGATATTAACAATGCCTTCCTCCAAGGCACTCTAACCGACGAGGTGTATGTCTCGCAGCCACCAGGTTTCGTGGATCCCGATCGTCCAGATCATGT
>NW_010933018.1:0-362 GCF_000633955.1 Camelina sativa | reverse complement strand
GCGACTACGACATAGGCAATAGCAAACTTAACCACTAAGAAAATGTAAGGCAGATTCTTCAGAGTGGAATCTACTTCAGTATAACAGAAACTTGAGTACTTAACCATGGTCATGTGAACTTCTCAAATAAATCCAGAGATCAAGCGTCAGCGGAATGGAATTCCAATGGTATGCATCACAGGGTGGGATTTGATCATGTTAAGAAACCACATGCTTTTCAATCAAAATGTTGGCATATGATTATTACCTCCATAAAAGGATCACTTTGGAATCAAGATCCTTTTCGATTTCTCTCATCTCTGGGTAATTAGCATCTGATGACTGCTGCAGAAAATTGGCATACAGCTGAATATAGCGCCGAC
>NW_010933017.1:0-362 GCF_000633955.1 Camelina sativa | reverse complement strand
TCTGTGCTCCATAAGCTAACTCACATGAATTAAGTTCTCATAACTTTAAACATCATGTATATATTTTCTATTTTTTAATTTTTGTTTTACTGTAATCGGATGATTATAATACATATACAGTTGAGAAATCATTCGCGCAGAATATTTGTTTGTAAAGATTTACAGTTTGTAATTAACAAACAAACAAAAATAATTAACAAAATTACAATATACCACTTTACATGTCTTTTTCGCATTCTTTGTTTTCTTCGTTTACGTCTGTGACTTGGTCAAAAAAACAATAAGAGAACTTATATCTTTTCAGCATTTGCAATCAAAAAAAGGAAAGAAAAAGATTTTGCTAACAGTTAAAGTACTAATGA
>NW_010933016.1:0-362 GCF_000633955.1 Camelina sativa | reverse complement strand
GAAGTCTCTCACATTCGATATCTGCTAGAAGTGCATAATCATCAAGGTAACTAGGACGCTTCACTTGTCTTTCTGATCGACAAAGTTGCGGTGGTTGAGCGAATTCTGCAGGTTGATTATCAAGTTCGACATCATCTCCATCAGATTCGCCTTGATCAGTGTCAACTTCTTGTTCAGCTCGATCGTCTTGTGCTCTGTTTTCGACTTGTGCTCTGTTTTCGACTTGTGCTCTGTTTTCTTGGCTGTTCGTTGTTTGGTTGTTCACATATGGTCCTTGTCCATCATCCACGACTTCTCCCCAAGTCATACTGAACATTCCTGGCTCTCTCTCAACAACCTCATCAGCTCCCTTCCAAGTCCAA
>NW_010933015.1:0-362 GCF_000633955.1 Camelina sativa | reverse complement strand
TTTTTAAGACCACCAGACTCAGAAAAGGAGATTTCAAACACACTCTCTCCTCTTTTAGGGTTCTTATATTTTTCTCTCTCCTCTTCTTTAATTATGTCCTGTGAAAATATCCTTCCTAGCTCCTCACTTAATCATACCCACCACCAATCCATATGATGATGCATCATCATCTGATCTCATGCATGTGTGATGATGATAGATGGATGTTGTCATGGATGTCTATATTTAGTGGGTGTGTGAGAGGCTGAGATGCAAAAGCAACCCCACAAGGCAATCCTTGTTTCACTCTCAAAAGACTAAACAAATTAACCAAAAATAAATACATATGCCCTAACTTTAGCCTTTGCCTTTCCCTTCTTTGT
>NW_010933014.1:0-362 GCF_000633955.1 Camelina sativa | reverse complement strand
TTGCAGGAAGATCTGCTCCTCGCCCTCGTCCTGCTGCTGCACGCAGCCCAGCTCCTCAATCTGGTATGATAATTGTCTGTTTTTCTTTTTTGCTCTTAACTATGACGATTCCATTTGACTTGTTTTTGGGTTTTTTGTTTCAGTAAACCGTGCACCTCCCCCAGCTACAGTCCCTGCGAGCGGTGGTGGTGGTGGCATGTTCTCTGGCATTGGTTCAACCATTGCTCAGGGTATGACGCAGATTTGTCTATTGAGTTTTGTTTTGCATCATTTCTAGGTCTATATTTTCTCTGGAATAGTGTTTCGTGACCTGTTTGTTTGTTTGTTTGTTTGTTGGGGATGATTAGGTATGGCTTTTGGTA
>NW_010933013.1:0-362 GCF_000633955.1 Camelina sativa | reverse complement strand
TTTAGGGCCTACGGAAGTGGAAAGGAAGACACCCCAAATTGTGATGTTCCCGGATTTGAGAACTCCAAGATGAAACTGTTGAGGCATGTGTCATTCGTGGATTGCCCGGTATGATGATTTTAACAGTTATCGTCATTCTTCATTCAGTACTATTTTCAATTGATAGTATAAGCATTTCCGGTGTCAATGAGCTGTGTGTATTATTGATGTTGTTCCACCCCTCCTGCATGCTTTTGTGTCTCTAATTCAGTTGGGTGGAGGGTTTAAGAGTGAGGGTTGATGGAGAAGTATTCATTGATACTTTCATTCATTGCCTTTCTTTTCTCTAATTCATTCTTGTTGAATGTATTCATTGTTCTATT
>NW_010933012.1:0-362 GCF_000633955.1 Camelina sativa | reverse complement strand
AATTAAATAATTTATTCAAAAACACTGCTTTCAATTTTATTTAATTATAATTTTTTTTAATGGGAAGTTAATTTTTTCTTATTCTTTTAAACCAAAATTTTCTCCTACTTTCTCTTTTTGCAGATGGGAAGTGGTAAGATTAATATGTTAACCCAAGAAAAATATTAATAAATGCATCTTCTTTTCCTAATACTGTATTTTAAAATTTATTGTAGCATTTTTTGATTATTTTATTTAATTTATATTTTCATCTTTGAATTATTTAAGATTCATATATTACCGTATTTATAATATTATATTGTTTCTTTAATTATATCAAATTATTTGTTTTAATTTCTCAACCTTGATTGGTTGGTCATAAA
>NW_010933011.1:0-362 GCF_000633955.1 Camelina sativa | reverse complement strand
CCTGAGGCTCTAGCTACTGTTGTGAAGGAGCTTCGGCGTGAGTCTATCCCTGATTCTGTCACAACCACACCATCATAATAATTCCTAAACCACCCTCTTCAGGTACTGAAAATTCTCTCGATATGTCCAAGTCTACCGAAGTCCGTCTCTTTCTATTGTTTTGATATCTAATAAATGTTTCATAATTATGGAATTGTCATAATTCATGTTACAGGTATGCCAATGTGATATACCAAAAGTAAAGGAAACTTGGGGATTCTACTACTCTTGTGGTTGTTGGTATGTGAATGTTGTTACTACTTTTTGTGTGATTAAAAGAAAGTTGTATGGAGGAATTGTAATTTGTTTTATTTGTATAATTT
>NW_010933010.1:0-362 GCF_000633955.1 Camelina sativa | reverse complement strand
TTCTCAAACCCTACCTTCAAAACGACGACGGAGCATTGGTCACGACGACGCACGGTTCCTATCTTGTCGATTTGCGCCACAGAGACTGATGAACCGTTCAGCTCTTTTAGGAACTAACCTTCATCGCTCCAAGTCATGTGACCTATGGGAATCATCATCATCACCTAAACCGATTCGAAGAGTTTGTAGCGCAAGCTTAGATCCTCCATTCTCCGATGAGGAGTTTTCTAAAAAAATTCAAGAGCTAACTCTCAGATTCAATGTCCCAAACCAATACGGTTCAGAGCCTCACGATTACAAAGCTAACTCAATCGGGCCGCCGTGGAACGAGATGGTGCATTTGTCGAGTATTGAAATGAAAG
>NW_010933009.1:0-362 GCF_000633955.1 Camelina sativa | reverse complement strand
TATATCATATGTTATAATAAAAATATTACAAAATTAATTGACTTCTTAATTTTTATTATATTATATATGGTTCACCTATATTAGATTACATTTTGTTTCTAGGTTTGAACATGGGGTACACAACAAGATAATTTTTTGTTTAATTGTATTTTGAATATATTTTATTTTTGTTGTATTTTAAATCTTTTAAGTGTTAGTTAAAGCATTATAGTATTACTTTTTATTTGACTTGTTATCATATTTACCGTTATTAAATTTAAACTTTTATTATTTAATAACAAAGTGAATTGGTAGTTTGGTATTTTGTTTGTAGTAATTTTTATTACTCCACATTAAGTGATTTTTTCTTAGTTTTCATATTT
>NW_010933008.1:0-362 GCF_000633955.1 Camelina sativa | reverse complement strand
GTTAGCCAAATAAGAGAAATCATTAGTCAAGATCATAATTCCAAAGATAAAAAGAAAAATTCTGAAAAANAATTTGACTCAAACTTTATGGTTTTGACTGACACAACTGAAACTCAAAAACAGAAAACATAGTTAGTAACTAACCTCCCCCAGACTTAAACAACACTGTCCCCAGTGTTATCAAGTAAGAGGAAAGCAAAAATAAAATAAAATAAATAAAAATCAAAAGCAAAAGAAAAAGAAAAACCTACCAGTGGGTTGCCTCCCACTAAGCGCTTGTTTTTAGTCATTAGCTTGACTGTGTTGGAGCTCATTCATCCGGAGGATCAGAACATGGCATTGAAGTCCTCTTCATCCAAGGT
>NW_010933007.1:0-362 GCF_000633955.1 Camelina sativa | reverse complement strand
AAGAGTGATAAAAAAGATTCAACGCCGGTATAGTACTTCTTCTTCCTTAATCCTAGCTCTTTTAATCAAAGTCCTCTCCAACACAAGCTTCTTCGATATTGCTCCCAATCCCTCTCTTGTGTATGATTTTTGTTTTCTCCTTTCCTTCTACAATGTTTGTTTCAATTTCAATCGATAGATCTAATTCGTTTCCCGTTATACCCCTAGTTTAGTAGTCCGAATCGAATTGTTCCGTGGAATTGATTGCTGTGTTGGTAGGAACCCTTAATTTCCCTCCGAACCGAGCTTTACTTTGTCAATGTACATTTGAAGTTTGCCATAGGAGAGGTTTTTTTGAGTTCGGTTTTTGAGAATGTCTTATG
>NW_010933006.1:0-362 GCF_000633955.1 Camelina sativa | reverse complement strand
GGAGTATCGATCATTGAACTTTTTGACTCCTTCAACCTTTTAATTCCAAGGNGACCTCCTCTTATGCTCCCTTTCCTCTCTCTTTTCTCACTTCCAAAGGATTGATTTCTCCCTAATTTTCTAGGGTATCATTTTATTTTTTTTATCAATCCTTTGCTCTTTTCTTGCAGACAGGTTTCCATGAGTTCCGAAGGATGCACGGGTTTACGAACAACCCTCGGTTCACTTCTTTTATTACCTATATCCTCTTCTTCTCATATTTTTTCTTTTCTCTCCTTTTTTTTTATTTTTTACTGAGTACTGAAGGGAAGAGATAGGGGAAGCATACTTTGTGAGGAGATGCACGTCCTGTAAGGCTTGAA
>NW_010933005.1:0-362 GCF_000633955.1 Camelina sativa | reverse complement strand
CAGCGTTAGTCAACCGTTAAATGTTTTGATCAATTTGACACGTAAGCAATGATGTGTCAAGGTTATTGGGCTCGAAACCTTAAAACGACGTCGTTAACAATTAAGATCTTACCAACGACGTCGTTTTAACCTTTCATTGCAAACGACGTCGTTTGCAATTAAGATGTTTCCCCAAATTCAAAACACATTGTTTTAACCTTTCATTGCAAACAACGTCGTTTTAAGGTTTCAAGCCCAACGACCTTGACACATCATCGTTTACATGTCAAATTGATCAAAACATTTAACGGTTAACTAACGCTGTTTGAGTCAATGTAGGAATATGGGTAACGATTCAAAGTCTAGGTAGTAAATTTGAATTA
>NW_010933004.1:0-362 GCF_000633955.1 Camelina sativa | reverse complement strand
TTGAAGCAAGGTTCGCGATCCGTAGATGAATACGCTGAGGAATTTTATGTATTGCTTATACGTAATGACGTTGCGGACAGTCAGATTCAATTGGTGTCACGGTTTATTAGCGGTCTGCGACATCAGCTGCAGAGCTCTCTTGCTCAGTTTGAAGCTCATCGTCGTGATGTATCCTTCGAGCAACAATTGCGACCTGCTTCATGGACATCACCACCATCCAAATGTCGCACTGTTGAACAGAATGCCTCCTCGTCGCCTCTGCAGCAGCGAGACAACAAAGAGCCGAACAGAGCAGAACAAAAGTATGGTTTTCGGGAGGACGACAATGGTGTCAAACGCTCTACCCGTAACGCCCTCAGATG
>NW_010933003.1:0-362 GCF_000633955.1 Camelina sativa | reverse complement strand
GGAAAGTCTCTTGGGTTGGTTGGAAACGAATGTCTTATCCGAAAGATGAAGGTGGATTAGGCTTCAGAGACTTAGAGAAATTCAATGATGCCCTCTTAGCAAAACAGGCCTGGAGAATCTACTCATCACCTGACTGCATCCTCGCTAAAGTGCTAAAAAGTCGATATTTCGCAGATACGGAAATTCTGAATGCAACTCTTGGACGAAATCCGTCTTATGGTTGGCGATCAATTTTACATGGTCGTGATTTGTTACTGAAGGGATTGCGCTATCAAGTAGGAGATGGTGCAATGATAAATCCGGCTACAGATTCATGGATACCTTCTCATCCACCAAGGTCTGCAACACAACATTCTCTACCT
>NW_010933002.1:0-362 GCF_000633955.1 Camelina sativa | reverse complement strand
ACGGTTCCTTCAACTCCGGCGGCCATGAACTCACGGCAACCGTCGACGGCGTAACCTCCGATGTTAGCAGCGTGATTCTTCTGGCACTCCACGTAACGGACGTTACTGATCGCCGACGAAGAGGAAGAAGAAGAAGTAGTAGTCCAAGAGGAAGATGTGTTGGAGTTTCTTGATCTCTGCTTGATTACCATCTGTCTTTTCTTCATAATGAACAACTGTGAAACCCTAGCTAGTTTTTATCCTTCAATTTGGATCAAGTGGCTCTTTGGTCATACGAAAGACTCTTTATGAAAACGAACTGAAGAAGACTAGAAGGTGTCTACTTGTGATTTGTAAATGTCCTTTGTGCCCCTTTTTATATA
>NW_010933001.1:0-362 GCF_000633955.1 Camelina sativa | reverse complement strand
TACTTTTATTTAGTATAGATTACCAAAACATATATTATATTATGAAACTGGAAAAAACAAAAAACAAAGCACAAAAAATATAACTAAAATAAAATAAAAAACTAATCTCGCGGCATAGCGCGGGTACTATCCTAGTTATGTTAAAATTTAAATACTCTACTACAAAAATAATGATATCGAATATCGTACTAACCTACACAATTAATATGATTATGCTCTAATTGATAAATATCTTTATTTTTTTTGCCTCTAAGGAGCTGCAAGACCCAACAAAAATAGGAAGTTGAAAAATAACTTTGGGGATTCTGAACTAATAGTTCAGTACATGTCTGATTGCAATACAGAGTAATGTACATTCATTT
>NW_010933000.1:0-362 GCF_000633955.1 Camelina sativa | reverse complement strand
TTTTTTTTTGCTACTCTCAGGTTAGGATAATGGATTTGGATAGTCAAAATCTGATTGATCAATTGGCTAATGAAGAACACTTGACTGATGAAGACAATTTGGCTGATGAAGACAGTTTGGCTGATGAAGATATGCCACCAGCAAATGAGATTGTACCTCAGGAAACTGCTTCTTCTACTGAACAAGGTACAAGTAGTTCAAAACCTTCTAGTAGACGTCATGCTAGATGTTGGAAGAACTTTACACTAGGAAAGAAACATGTTGATGGACCTAAGGCTGGTAAACATGATGTTACATGCAAACACTGTAAGAGATATTATTGTTTGAATCTGAGTCGAAATGGTACTAACACCATGAATCGC
>NW_010932999.1:0-362 GCF_000633955.1 Camelina sativa | reverse complement strand
CTTTGCCTACCGACAGCATCTATTTCATCAACAAAGACAATGCAAGGAGCGTTCTCCTTGGCTTTCTTGAAAAGATCACGGACTCTTGAGGCACCAACACCGACAAACATCTCAACAAACTCAGAACCAGAGATGGAGAAGAAAGGCACACCAGCTTCACCAGCAATGGCTTTTGCCAAAAGGGTTTTCCCGGTACCAGGAGGACCAATAAGGAGAACACCTTTCGGGATCTTGGCACCAACCGCAGTGAACCTCTCGGGTTTCTTCAAAAACTCCACCACTTCCATGAAATCTTGCTTTGCTTCATCAACTCCAGCAACATCATCAAAAGTCACACCAGTGTTTGGCTCCATTTGGAACTT
>NW_010932998.1:0-362 GCF_000633955.1 Camelina sativa | reverse complement strand
GAGAACGAGCGTATAGCTCAAGGGTTGCTTAGCTTTCTGGTAAGCAAGTTCCACTAATGGCAAGATAAAAGCATACACAACAGCTGCAGCCACGGTCACCAAGAACCCAGTAACGTATTGCTTGTGGGTCTCATGAACGGGCTTATCAGTTTCGGTATGCATTCCCAATACCGCAGCTCCAACAGTCAACAACACAACAGCATTAATGGTAAAAGGAGTAAACTTATGTTTAACCATGAAGAATGAGAAGATAGCTATAAAAGCTAACTGTGAAGCAATGATGAGAGCAGCCGTTGAAACAGGGAGATATGCTATACCATATGCATACAAGTAATTATCAAAGCCAGAGAGAATGCCTATGA
>NW_010932997.1:0-362 GCF_000633955.1 Camelina sativa | reverse complement strand
GGGGCTCTGTAATTCTGGTTTCCTCCTCCTCTTTGTCCACGTCCTCCCTCATTGCCTGGGCCAGCAGCTTCTCCGTTCTTCTGGTTTCCATCTCGTTGCCCACGTCCTCCCCTTCCACCACGGTAACCACCTCTTGGGTAGTACCTTTCTCCATTTGCAGGTTTCAGAAACTCATTTATGCTCAAAGACTACAACACCAAAAAAAAGTAAAAGCAATGAGACAGAATTCGAATGAAATGCATAATGCTTCTCTTTTTACTAGTAACTAAATTAAATGAGAAAAACATTGGTAAACTAGAAACCTTCTTGGTCTTCTCTTCTCTCTCAGTAACACGCTTGTCCTTCTCTGTTCCCTGAAAATA
>NW_010932996.1:0-362 GCF_000633955.1 Camelina sativa | reverse complement strand
GCTGCTATGTTTTCTGATCCTAACATGGCCATGGATATGATGAAGAAGAACCTTTCCATGATTATTCCTCAGGTAGATTGAATCTGAAAATTTTCTTCTATCTTTTTGCATTACTGGTAATATTAGAAACTGATATCACTTTCAATTTTGCAGACTCTCACTTTTGCATGGGTCAACTTTTTCTTCTCTGGATTTGTCGCAGGTTCACTACCCTAAACAAAGTTTTTGTCCTTGTTTTTTTTCTCTCACTTGATAAACTGCAATCATAACTGTTTCACTGTTATGATTAACTAGTCTCCGGAAAGTTTTAACAATCCCATAGCATCTGAGTCTTCTTCGTTTATCTTGCAGCCAAAATACCG
>NW_010932995.1:0-362 GCF_000633955.1 Camelina sativa | reverse complement strand
GGGATCGAGTTATGAATAAAATGTAAACAATCTAAATACGAAAGCTCTTAAGGATGGGGTAATCGACTCCTAAGTGTTCCCGACCAATCCGGATGTCCTACATGCCTCAAGCAAATATTTACTAGACAATGAATCTTTAAAATCTTGTTAAAACACTCTCGTGATAGAACCAATCAACCTTAATAACTCTCCTACCCAACTCTCTTGGAGAAACATGACCAAGCTGGCAATACAAACCGATTCATTACTGTCAATAAAACCCTTACTCATCTAATCTCTTAAGCAAATTGTGTAAATCTCTAGCATTGATTGATTGAGAAAGTGTTTGAGTCGCTCAAGATCTCTCTCAGAAGCTCTCGCTC
>NW_010932994.1:0-362 GCF_000633955.1 Camelina sativa | reverse complement strand
TAAACAGCTTTGTTACAGTTTCTAGCGTCATAATGTGTGAATTTCCATTCGATTTAACTAATTTTAAGAGTTCGGGATGAATTCGGAGTGTTTAGAGAACACTTAAACCCGTTTTATCCCAAAACTGGCTTAAATCGAAAATAGGCTAAAACCGAGAGAAAAAATTGATTCGACGCAGTAAACAGCGATGTTAATCTTTCCAGGGTCAAAATATATAACAATCCAATGCATTTGACTAATTATAAGAGGTCGGGATGAATTTGGAGTGTTTAGACACCACTTATACCCATTTTGTCCTCAATCAGGCTAAAACCTAGAAAACATTGATTCTAAGCAGTACACAGCGTTGTTGCTGTTTCTAG
>NW_010932993.1:0-362 GCF_000633955.1 Camelina sativa | reverse complement strand
GACAACAAATACTACTCATCCTCCAATTCCAAGAGTTCAAGGATAAGAAGCCCAGTCCTAAGGTACTTCCACAAAGCTCTTGCCAACACCTTCTTTGCTAGGAAGGAAANGGCTGATGGGGAGGAGCAATTTTACTTTGAGGATTATGAGCTCAACCCAAGAGATAGTAGAGGAGTGAGGGAGGCTACCAAGAGATTAACCCTTCTGCAAAAATGGAACAAATGGCATGGGAAGAGGTTTGATAAGCTGAAGAAGAAGATTGCTGAGTTGAAGAGTGGGAATTCTTCACCTACACCATTAAGCCCTTTGAGGAGCAGTAGCTCAACTAGAGCACTTTCTAGAGTTGCGAACCCTGTGGAACC
>NW_010932992.1:0-362 GCF_000633955.1 Camelina sativa | reverse complement strand
AACCTCCAATTGCTTAAGGATCGCACTCCGCTATCCCGCTTGGTGGATGAGATCTTCTCTCGGGTCATCCATCTTAGGTTACTGAAGGGTTGTCTGACTGCTCGGTGACCGAATCAGAGAAGTTTTGACCGCTTTCTCTTCTCTCCAGCACTCTCGGACTGATCATCCAATCCATCTTGCTGCGACAAAGCAAGCTTAGGAATGAATCTCAGAAATTTAGGTCTCTGCCCGCTTGAAAGATTCTTCTTTCCTCTTCGGTGAAAGAGGGCAAAAGTGTGTAGGAGAAAGAATTCTAAAAACGTCGACGATTAATTTGCCCCCTCCATCCTTCAAACAAAAGTAAAAGAAAGGCTCAAATATCA
>NW_010932991.1:0-362 GCF_000633955.1 Camelina sativa | reverse complement strand
TTCGGTTCTCATATTCAGAGAAAACATTATGGATAGGATAAAATGTTATTTTGTTTTTGTGTGTGACTTTTTTTCCGTTTAAAGGTTGTGATATAAGTTTGGGTCTTTGTGAGGCTTTAAATAGACGTACAAGATATGAAGATCTTAGCCAATTGCAAAACAGAGAATACTTGACATTTTAAATATTTATTTCAAAGTTATTTGTTGGTGCTCATGGGCATATGCTAACAGCCCAATATTCGCTCGTGGTCATCTATATGTATATGTCATGACATGTTTGGTACACTCAAATTACTATATGCCTTTATATAGAACTTTGATTTAAATAAACACGAAGTATTGAAGATTCTAATTACATCTGT
>NW_010932990.1:0-362 GCF_000633955.1 Camelina sativa | reverse complement strand
TTGTTCGAGAGCTCCCAAATTCCAGGAGTCGTGCTGTTATGGTATTACTTAACACGTTTACCTTATATCCTGACTCTTTGCATGAATGTGCACAAAAACAAGAAGTCCTTGTTGTGTCTGATAATGTTAAGAGATTACACATTGTCTTATGGGTACTTATATAGATCGGTTTGTGCTTTAGGTTATGTCTTTCATCTGCAGAGGGGAGTGCTCGATTACAGAACAAGACAACATTTCGGAGGTATGAGCAAGATTCTGAGTAGATGTGTTTTATCCAACTAAATATATCCGAACCAAATAACCGATTCAAAACTGAATCTATAATGAAACTGAACCTGTACAAATTGATAGGTTTTAATTTG
>NW_010932989.1:0-362 GCF_000633955.1 Camelina sativa | reverse complement strand
CTTGGTTCTTTTATAAGAAACCATAACTAGATCATTACAGTTACAGAAACACTAGATCGTTACAAAATAAACAATTAGGATTCATGTCACTACTCCTTTCTGTTTTTCCATATGGTAACGAGCGAGACACCCATTAGAGACATAACTACCGTCTGCAAAAGATAATCAAAAGAAAAACATTGTTAAAAAACTAAAAACCAAATAGATGCAACAAAACGGGGTCGGTTTTGAACTCACGGAGATTGCTGGAGGCACTCCAACGAGAGGATCTTGAAAGAACTTTGTCGCGAGGGCCAGAGCGAGAAGACTACTTTGCATTCCGGTTTCGTATGAAATTGTTCTTTGTAGGGCTTTAACATCAG
>NW_010932988.1:0-362 GCF_000633955.1 Camelina sativa | reverse complement strand
TTGAGTAATGCTCCTGATCGTTCGCAGCTCCATGGTCGTGCTTGTGATTTTGTGGAAGAGTTTGTCACACTCCATGAACAAGTTCGTACTATCTTGAAACAGCCACGGTGAGGTAAAAGGCTAATGGCTATTCACATAGAGAGATATCCAATTTAATGTTGGTGACTTGGTGTGGGTTGTATTAACTAAAGATTGATTTTTGGCTCGCACTTTTAAGAAGCTGAAAGCTCAAAAGATCGGACCGTTGGGGGTGCGGATCAATTATATGCACACGGATGATGTCTTCAATGTCAACCATTTGGTTCCTTATCTTCCAAAGGATGACATGGCAAATTAAGGGACAAATTTTTCTTAGCGAGATC
>NW_010932987.1:0-362 GCF_000633955.1 Camelina sativa | reverse complement strand
TGGTTCAAGGATTTTGACACTAGAGATGCAGGATTTCTAGTAGAAGAAGATGAAAGAGAGATCTTAGCAATGTTCATAGCTATAGAAGATCCCACGTCGTTTGATGATGCAGCACAACAAGTAGTGTGGAGAGAAGCTATGGAAAAGGAGATCACATCAATTGAAGAGAATAACACTTGGGAGCTTGTTGATCTACCTGAAGGAGCAAAAAAGATTGGAGTAAAGTGGGTATTCAAAACAAAGCTCAACGAGAATGGTGAAATCGACAAATTCAAGGCAAGATTGGTGGCGAAGGGATATCATCAAAAGGAAGGGATAGATTATCATGAGGTCTTCGCACCAGTTGCTAGGTGGGATACCAT
>NW_010932986.1:0-362 GCF_000633955.1 Camelina sativa | reverse complement strand
TATATATACTCCACTATTTTCTTATGATATGAAGATGCAAGAGAAATCATGTAGCAACTTAGTAGACACAATTAGGGTAGGGTAGTAACCAAACCAAGACGCATATATATAAAGCAACATTACTTATTAAGTTACCAGTGACATGAATTTTTATCTGCCAAATACAGAAAAGTATACAACAACGTTTCCAGAACAATATTGTTACAATTTTTAAAATATAAACCTAAAAGAACATAAACAATGCCAAAGCCTAAAGACAATATCATCAGCTTACGGTCATCATAATCCACAACAGATAAACCATTTTGAATTATAAAAAATACTTTCCCATCTAATCAAACATCCAAAGAGTACTCCAAAAA
>NW_010932985.1:0-362 GCF_000633955.1 Camelina sativa | reverse complement strand
TCTTTGGGAACGTTTGCAGGATCGTAGTAGAGTAACTAAATTCTTGATGGGGTTAAATGAGAGTTATGAACAGACGAGAAGACACATCTTGATGCTGAAACCAATACCAAGTATGGAGGAAGCATACAACATGGTTACTCAAGATGAAAGACAACGCACTGTTTCTCTCAAGCCTCTTGTCAAGTCTGATAATGTTGCTTTTCAGACGACTGGTAGTTATGAAGGTGATCCTTCTAATGGATCGTATATGGTGGAACCGTGTGAGTATGTGGCAGCTTACAACACTTATAGACCAAGGGGTAATAGACCGATGTGTACTCATTGTGGGAAGATGGGACACACGATTCAAACATGTTTCAAGG
>NW_010932984.1:0-362 GCF_000633955.1 Camelina sativa | reverse complement strand
TCTTGTGAACAAAAAACAAACGACCCCAAAGAAGCCAATGTTGAACTCTGTTACATTTGCAGACAACTCTACTTTGGTTCTTTCGGGAAATGTAACTTGATAAGAGAAGGAAGCTCGACTAGCTCCACTTGCTTCTTACCGAGCAAAATGCTCTTCAGCTTCTCATCACAATTCACCACATTCTTGTTTTTAGGATCCTATACAAAGAAACAAAACCAATCACTCAATGTTCCATGTTCAAACCTATTTAGCAAAATAACATAGAAGTGATCCCATGTTCAAACCTGAAGATTGTTGGTCTTGATATAGGACCAAACACGCATGAAACAACCCAGACGGGAGATCTGAGATTGACCAACGAA
>NW_010932983.1:0-362 GCF_000633955.1 Camelina sativa | reverse complement strand
TCACTTATTCACAAGCAAAATGCGCTAAGAAATTTATTAACTAGACAGACACTTGAGAAAGAGAGATCTTTGCTAGGTTTGGTGAGGCACCTGAAGTTTGAATAATGGAGAAGCATTGAGAGCTCTTAAACGTTTCAAACCGTAAATGCAGATAGAAATGATCTTCATTTCTCTCTCATGCCTCATTCTTGTTGTTATCATGGACACCCTGAAAGCACCAAAGGATTGTGTATTTGTGTATGGAAGATAGCAACCAGATAAAGCTTCCATGTCAAGTCCAAACATAGAGAGATCTTTACATTCTGAAAATTCAGCAGTCTAATTTTATCCACCTAATTAATTGTTCTAATGTTTGCTAAAAA
>NW_010932982.1:0-362 GCF_000633955.1 Camelina sativa | reverse complement strand
CTAGCATCTGTGCACGTTTTAGAAGCTGACGTTCTTTCTTGTGAGCGTTTTGGTGACCACCAAGAGCTTGAGAGTTCGCAAACTCTCTACAACAGTATTGACACTCGTACTTACGTGACTCGGATCCGGATCCGGGTTCGGGTCTAGGTTGGGGTGACCGGTTTTGATCCGACGTCGGTTCTAGTAGGTTTATACCAAAGAGCTTCAAAGAAGATGTTGTTTCAGTCGCCATATACGCGAGTTTATCTATATGTACAAAGAGAGAGAGAGAGATGGAGAGAGACAGATATAAAAAGTCTTCTTGAAAATGGAAAGATGAGATTAAAGACTTAAAATGAGATCAACCCCTGAGTTTGCATGTG
>NW_010932981.1:0-362 GCF_000633955.1 Camelina sativa | reverse complement strand
CCCGTAAAGCCACTCGCAGGGTGCATCGAATACGGCATCGGATACGGAATCTGATAGGTCGGTGAGAATGGACCCGAGTATTCACCCGAGTGTGTGCTCGACGGGTGCATCGGATAGGGCATCGTGTACCCCATCGGATTAGGTGTCGGATAGGCATCTGAGTGGCTCCTCCGTGATCTGTCGGGTCTTGTGATATCCTCCTCTGGTTGGGGCTCGTAAGACGATGCTCTGTGAGGCTCTGGAGGTTTCAGTCCGCGAATTCCTCCTAGTGGTCCGCTTCTTCCCATCCATGTTGGTGTATATGCCGAGGTGGGCGCTGAGGCACAGCTTGCCTTGTCTTGCAGCTCCTTTATCTGACCTCC
>NW_010932980.1:0-362 GCF_000633955.1 Camelina sativa | reverse complement strand
TCATGTGGTAAAATGCATAGAGACAGTATGAGGATGCATCAAACAAGTTAATGAAAGCGAATTTGCAGAGTCAAGACCGCTGGATAGTCTTGTTCGTGGTAGCTAAAGATGGAAGTAGCCAAGAAAAGAAGCCAAGATTGGTTTGTTTGTTGAGCCTTTGAGCAGAATATTCTAGCATCATGTTCCACAGATCTCCAACAGTCCATTTATGGGAAAGAATCCACTTGGTCACCTGTCCTTGTAAGAGTATGTATCAGTTGCAAAATCAATTAATGTTCACCCAAGACCTGATCAGTACAATTTTAGGATACTTTATCTACTCACTACACACTCAATTCTTAGTAATGTCCGTTTTTAAATCT
>NW_010932979.1:0-362 GCF_000633955.1 Camelina sativa | reverse complement strand
GATCACATCTCAGAGATCTGTCTTTCTCTCGTCCGCCGTCCGTCGCTTCTCTCCGCCGTATGTACACGGTGGCGCCGTCTTCTTTACTCGCCGGAATTTCCTCCGTTTCCGTCTCTCTACGCGCTGTTCGTCGATACGACCTCAGATCCGGGTCGGGTCAACCCGTCTGTTCGGTTTATGTGTTTCGACCCGGTTTCTTCCAAATGGGATCCGCTTCCTCCTCCTCCACCCTACCCGCCTCTTCACCGGATTCTTTACCGTCATCCGTCGTTTATCTCATTTAATCTACCGATTCAATGCGTCTCCGCCGCCGGTAAACTCATTCTCATCGCCGGAAGTAACCAACAGCTCTCTCCGGCGAT
>NW_010932978.1:0-362 GCF_000633955.1 Camelina sativa | reverse complement strand
AAAACAGTTGCTTGATGTTGTCACTTTGCAAAGAGAAATCTATTATTGTTACAGGTTCTGTCCCAGCCCGGGTGAACCCTTTGGCAGCAGTAGGTTAAGTTTCACTAGAGAGATGCCTGCTTGTCTTACTCTTCAAACCCAAAACATCCAAGGTTTTTAATATAAGAAGTTTTGGGTTTGTGAGGGGATACGCAAGGTATTTGGTAACTGATGATTTGGTCATTAAACTGAAGGACTCGGTTTCGAACATTAGTTTGCTGAAGTTGACCATGCATTTGGCGGAGGAAGATGTCAGAGAACAAATGATCACCATTGGGAAATCAGAGGTATGGTTATTGTCTTCTCTTTTGTGTGTTTTAAGT
>NW_010932977.1:0-362 GCF_000633955.1 Camelina sativa | reverse complement strand
TTTGAAGATCTAGAAGTTCTACTATTTGGAGAAAGGCTAGCTCTTTTTGAAACTGCACGGTCTGAGCCACCTACAGGAATAGACTGTAAAGAATGAAGATCATCATCTCCAGATGATGCTACAGAGCCTTTACTATGAGAACTAAACCGATCACGCTCATGACTGTGAGATGAACTGACACTTCTGGAAGCACTAGGAGAAACAGATTTTCTGCTGCGTGTTGAAACTGCATCCCTGCCATTTCTGGATGCTGGCGAAGAACCTCTTACATAGGATGCTGGTCGATCACCCAAAGAAGTTCGGAGATTTGGTGGCGCATCCAAGGAGAAACCAGGAATGTTTGACTGCCACACTTTTATTTT
>NW_010932976.1:0-362 GCF_000633955.1 Camelina sativa | reverse complement strand
AGTATTGGCATTTCATTAGGTCCCATGTAAGAGAGGCCCAGACGACATAGTTTTCGAGGGAAAGTCAGATTCATGTACTTCTCAGGCATTCCAATATCCTCATTCAAAGAGCCACCACAAAATTCTTCAAGATTAGCTGCAGCCTTGAAGAAACCAACTAGCTCCAAAATCTCAAAGTCACCGACCTTCACAGAAACCAGAGAGCGGCAATTTCTAGCTATGGTTTCCAAGTCTTTAGGGCTGATTTTGGCAAACTCCGTCATGTAGAAGTTTAAGACCTCCAGAGAAGTGTTGTTCTGAGCAAGCTCATGAAGCCACTTACCATCCTTTTCAATAAAAGAACTCTCTTCCATTAACAACGT
>NW_010932975.1:0-362 GCF_000633955.1 Camelina sativa | reverse complement strand
CGAGCTCATCTGCCCAGAGTCCCTTCTTTTCGTCGAGGCGTTTTTTTTATGCCAGCGAGAATTGTCTTGTTGGTGGCCTTTGCTTGTCCGTTACCCTGCGGATATCTTGGAGTTGATTTGCTAAGGCGTATACGCTAGCCAGCGCAGAAACCTTCGAACTGGAGTGAGATGAATTGGGGCCGGTTGTCGCAAACGATTTTGTATGGGAGTCCATGCCTGCATATGATTTTTTTCCAGACGAAATTCTGAACTTTGTTGGCTTCGAGAGAGGCGTACGACTCTGCTTCCACCCACTTAGTGAAATAGTCCGTCATAATTAGGAGGTACTTCTTTTGGCGAGATGGTGTTAGCGGACCGACAAT
>NW_010932974.1:0-362 GCF_000633955.1 Camelina sativa | reverse complement strand
CCGGCTGACGGATGCTGACGTTAGCTACCGTGCCGTTACCACTGAGAATGGAGACACCTTTCCCTCTCCGGCGAGCGTAAGTGTTAACGCACTCAATTATGTCGGCTCCAGATGAGATTTCAAGAACATGAGATCTAAGCACGTTGGGGCTATCTCTTGTCACTATCACCGGTGGCTTCGGCTTGTTCTTAGATCCCGGAGGACGCCCACGTGGACGCTTCCCAGGAGTTGAACTCGAGGTAACCGGGTCGGAACCCGGATCCTTGTTGGAGTCAGATTCATCATCTGATTGTTGTTGCTGAGGCTCAGGTTGAGGTTGAGGTTGAGGCAGAGGGTGGAGATGAGGCTGAGGTTGAAGTTGG
>NW_010932973.1:0-362 GCF_000633955.1 Camelina sativa | reverse complement strand
CCGATGCCCAAATTGTACAGAAACAGTGAACCACCTGTTTTTCCAATTCCCCTATGCTAGAGTGGTGTGGGCGGTATCTTCTGTCCCAGCCCCTCAAGGGGGCGAATGGTCTGATTCTCTCTATGCGAATATGGATTGGGTTTTAAATTATCAGAAGGAACAGAGAAGTCAGACTCCGCAACCGACTGTATCTCAATGGGTGTTTTGGAGATTATGGAAAAGTCGGAATGAGATGTGCTTTAACGGGAAAGACATTGGGGTGGAAAGACTGATCAAGTTAGTAGAGGAGGATGCTGAGGAGTGGAGGAGCAGAGAAGAGAACACAGGTAGATTAAGGCCTAACCCTTCGGCTCTATCACTGG
>NW_010932972.1:0-362 GCF_000633955.1 Camelina sativa | reverse complement strand
TCTGATAGTTCAAATTAAAGGATTGAAGATTCAAATGGAAACTCCGAGAAACTGTGTTGAATGTATATCATAACTGATAGGTATCATATGTAACTAAACAGTCCTTGACTCTTTATTGATAATGTATTTTTATTAGTGTATAGTTATCAGTCCATATATTCTGAAGAATCGAAGATATTTAAAAACAATTTGAATATGAAACGATATTCATTTTTTGATTCGTATTTTTTCAATTTGATTTTTGACTTTTAGAGTTTTGTAATACAGAAAACATACATATATAGTACAGAAGATCATTAATGGGTGGGTTTGGATGTATTTGGAAACCAATAAAAGTGTTGTAAGATAGAAGACAAGACCAA
>NW_010932971.1:0-362 GCF_000633955.1 Camelina sativa | reverse complement strand
AAACCTCAAAGTAACGTTTCTAACTATGGAACTTAATACAATTTGTTTTGGCGCATTCTGCCATTGATGGATAAGTTTTGGTTGACTAATCGTGTTTTTTTGTTCGTCTCATTTACCATAATTCAGCTTCAACGTCTTCTTGAAACACATAGGACATTGCTACTGTAGGATTTCGATAAGTTTTGGTGGTTGCAGTGAAAGCCGTGCAGTAGATACAGAGTCACTATGTGTTCTAGCCGGAAAGGTGGTCTGGTCTGTTTGCATTGATGTTCACATTTTTGACAATGGAATTGGCTGCATTTCTTCTTCATGTTCAGGTTCTTGTTGTAACAATGATCTTTTATGTGTATTTTGTTGCTCAC
>NW_010932970.1:0-363 GCF_000633955.1 Camelina sativa | reverse complement strand
AACAATCCAATGTATTTGACTAATTATAAGAGTTTGGGTTGAATTTGAAGTTTTTAGACAACAATTATACCCATTTTATCCCGAAACAAGCTAAAACCAAGAAAACATTGATTTGAAGCAGTAAACAGCTTTGTTACTGTTTCTAGGGTCAAAATATGTAACAATCCAATGTATTTGACTAATTATAAGAGTTTGGGTTGAATTTGAAGTTTTTAGACAACAATTATACCCATTTTGTCCCGAAACAGGGTAAAACCGAGAAAACATTAATTTGAAGTAGTAAAAAGCTTTGTTAATGTTTATGGGTGAGAATGGTTGATAATCCAATTCATTTGACTAATTGTAATATTTCGTGATGAATTT
>NW_010932969.1:0-363 GCF_000633955.1 Camelina sativa | reverse complement strand
TCATTGAGGTAAGAATGGAGGTCCCAGTGATGGTTGTGGGCACTGATGTAAGCATTAGTAATGTCCAGCAAAAGACCACATCCCGTGCGCAGAACGATTTCTCGGATAAAACCGGACTCGGTCCATGTGGATTCTTGAAATTCGATATAAGTGGCTGGGTTTTCAATCAAGATTGATCGTTTGAGACAATTTTGAATTTGTTCAATTCGATTACATACGGCGTTTAGGGTTGAATTGGAATAGGGCAACGGTAGTAAGTCGTTGTAACAAGTTCCTTCATAAGCTGACCAAGCCAAATGTTCTGAAATCAGCTTGGGTTGATAGCGTTCGACCAAACTTTTCAGTTGATTCAGATGCGACAGG
>NW_010932968.1:0-363 GCF_000633955.1 Camelina sativa | reverse complement strand
ACGTAAAAGAAAAAGAATTCATATGAATGTAAAATAATTTAGGGTTTAGTTTGGAGATACGAGAGAACTATTAGAGGATAAACATAACAAATTCTATGTTATTAAATCATAGATTTTAAAGAATCCTAAGAAATTTAACGTTATTAAACTAGTGATTTTAAATTTGATTTTAAAAAACTTAATATTTTAGAGGGGTATTGAACTTGGTATTTTAAAAGATTTTAGAGCATTCTTAAATCCTATGTTATTCATTTGATGATTTTATAAAATCTTTTAAAATTCTATGCTATTCAACTTGAATTTATGTAAGTTATTTAAACTACTCTACAATCACTGGTTATTCAATCAATGATTTATAAAACT
>NW_010932967.1:0-363 GCF_000633955.1 Camelina sativa | reverse complement strand
TCTGGGAACATGGCTTGAGAGTGCAAAGAAGCTGGCCAGAAACAATGATGAAAGGAAACAGGTGTAACATCAATTTTGTTTTACCTGCAGGTAGAAGATTACTTTCTTATAGCTGAGTTTTTGTGTGAACAGTATGAGTGGAATGCGAGAACGCAAGTGACGATGTGGTATGACTCCAAAGATGTGAACCAGAGCAAGCTTCATGATTATGGTAAGAATTTAAAGTTACAAAGATTTTCAGTAGATAAGGCTTTATAGAAAACCGTTGTAATTTGTGCATCATCATCAGCAAACAAGTTCTGGAGTGGGTTACTTCAAGACTACTACCTACCCCGAGCGACGTTGTATTTCAATGAAATGCTG
>NW_010932966.1:0-363 GCF_000633955.1 Camelina sativa | reverse complement strand
AATTATTTTCCACTTCTGTCTCATTTCCATAGGACATACTGCGTCTTCTCACGTTGTGGTTCAACCATGGAGCTACAGCTGACGTCCAAACAGCATTGCAGATAGGATTCAGTCATGTCAACATCAACACCTGGCTTGTTGTACTGCCTCAAATAATTGCTAGGATACATTCAAATAATCGTGCTGTCAGGGAACTGATACAGTCTCTTCTCATCCGCATAGGCGAAAATCACCCACAGGTTTGCAGTTTTACAGAAACTTGATAAATCTTCATCATTATTACAAATCTATGATAGGAATTAAGATATATACATGAAGTTTTACTCTTGCCATTTTGATCGCATGTTTACCTAAATCGGTTTG
>NW_010932965.1:0-363 GCF_000633955.1 Camelina sativa | reverse complement strand
CAAAATGGATAGTTTTTTTTGGGTGTTAGCAGCTGGCTTGTTTGTGGCCGTTGTTTTTTAAGAACTTGCTGCACTCGTTTTATGTTACATTAGCCAAGTAAAAATCATATGTACGTCTGCATCGAGTTATTTGACTGAACGCCACTGAACTATTCTTATCTATAATCTGTTTAGTTCGATTCATGGGTAGGTCCAAACTTTTACGTATACATTGTGGGAAAATACATTGTATAAGAGCATGAAAATTTGTTGGACACATATATAATATAAAAGCTTCCACAGGGACAAGAAGGAAGCTCTCGTCACATATCCACCGTAATTTGGTTCAACGTTCACTTTCAATGTTCCTATGGGGGTAGAGGT
>NW_010932964.1:0-363 GCF_000633955.1 Camelina sativa | reverse complement strand
TCCCTTACCAAAGCTTCTCTGCAAGGTTGTACCTAATTACCAAAAAACAATAGCGTTAGTCTTCTGTAATGGTATAAAAACTCTAGCAATAATAACTCCATAACATGGAAAATCAGTTTACTTCAAGAAAAAGCTTATGATCATGCAAATATTCACCATTCTTCTTTTCCAGCGCCTAAAGTACAAAAGATTCAATCAGCAAATGCACTTTCACACAACTACTTGTATATATATTTTACATACTTCTCAAATGACCACTTAAAACACTTTTCATCATTACTAGAAAACTAACTACTCTCACCTTCTTTGCTTCGTTAGCAGAAGCAAAGTCAACAAAGCCATAACCCACATGCTTACCCTCGT
>NW_010932963.1:0-363 GCF_000633955.1 Camelina sativa | reverse complement strand
ATGGGATTGATTGCAAAGCACCAGAGCGTGGTCCTCTTTTCAGAATTCCAGTAACAATAATAATACCAGAGACTGTGGCAAATCGACCTCCAGTTATTTCATTTCCACAAATGTCTTTCATCTCAGGTTATCGTTTGTGGACTTTGTAATGTGTGCTTTATAACAAATAAGTCCTCTGAAACGGCATCCATCTTTTACCTTTGATATTTTACTGTCAATAATTCCCACTGTAGGCCACATTGAACGAAGATTTATCGAGGTACCACATGGAGCAACATGGGCTGAGGCTACAATGCGAACTTCGGGGTTTGATACTACACGACGATTTTATATTGATACACTTCAGGTAGGGCACAATCAAGG
>NW_010932962.1:161-363 GCF_000633955.1 Camelina sativa | reverse complement strand
AACTATCTAAGACTGAGAACAATTTGGGCATACAAAGCTTAACTCTTAATGATCTATCATTTTCTCATTTACTCTCATTTTCATTTTTTTATTTCTTTAAACCCCCTAGAATTTAAACTACCCACATCCTTGATTTTAACTCTCTTTTTTTTTACTCCCTAAAGTTTAGACTTTTAAACTTTAAACTTCTAGCTCTCTCTCT
>NW_010932962.1:0-142 GCF_000633955.1 Camelina sativa | reverse complement strand
TTTTTTTTTTTTTTTTTTTTTTTTTTTTCTTTGCAAAACTCCTAATGTAGATATATTCTTCTCTTTTTTCTAGGAGACTATAGCAAGAATTCTTCTTTCTTTTTTTTTTTCTTTTTTTTTTTTTTTTTTTTTTTTTTTTTTT
>NW_010932961.1:0-363 GCF_000633955.1 Camelina sativa | reverse complement strand
TCTAAACACTCAAAATTCATCCCGTACTCTTACAATTAGTCAAATGCTTTGGATTATCTCACATTCTTACCCTAGAAACAGTAACAAGGCTGTTTACTGCTTCGAATCAATGTTTTCTCGGTTTAAGCCTGTTTCGGGGCAAAATGGGTATAAANTCTAAACACTCCAAATTCAACCCGAACTCTTATATTTAGTCAAATGCATTGGATTGTTACATATTTTGACCCTAGAAAGAGTAACATATCTGTTTACTGTTTCCAATCAATGTTTTGTCTCGGTTTTAGCGTGTTTTCTCTGTTTAAGCATGTTTGTGGACAAAACTGGTTTAAGTGTTGTCTAAACACTCCAAATTCATCCCGAACT
>NW_010932960.1:0-363 GCF_000633955.1 Camelina sativa | reverse complement strand
GTTCTTTCTACTCTAGGCTTTGACCTCAACGTTCATCATCCTTATAAACCCCTTGTAGAGGCAATAAAGAAATTTAAGGTTGCACAGAATGCTCTTGCCCAAGTTGCATGGAATTTTGTTAATGATGGGTACGTTCAAGTACTATTTCCTACTAAAGCTTCCAATAATTCTATGTGCCTTGTATTTTCGTCTTCATACAATGAAAGTGGCTTGCAGTCTACGGACATCGCTCTGCCTGCAATTTAAGCCTCACCATATTGCGGCTGGTGCAATATTTCTTGCGGCCAAGTTCCTTAAAGTGAAGTTACCATCAGATGGAGAGAAGGTCTGGTGGCAAGAATTTGATGTCACTCCCCGACAATT
>NW_010932959.1:0-363 GCF_000633955.1 Camelina sativa | reverse complement strand
AAAATTGTTTAACAAAGAGTCTAAAGCGTTTTATATGCCTAAGTTTAGTTCAAATCTTTTGTCGGTTAAGAGAGCTACCAATGATCTAAATTGCCATGCTATATTTGGGCCTAATGATGTTTACTTTCAGGATATTGAGACTGGAAAACTGATTGGTGAAAGTGGAACCAAAGATGACCTTTATATTCTTGAAGATAGTTCCCCAAGTTCACCAAAACCTGTTTCTTTTAGTTCTTGTCTTGGAATTTCTTTGAATGGAATGTGGCATGCTAGGCTAGGTCATCCTCACTCTAGGGCTCTTGAATTAAGGATTTCTAATGCTTTGACTTAGTTCATTCGGATGTTTGGACCTCTCCATGTGTT
>NW_010932958.1:0-363 GCF_000633955.1 Camelina sativa | reverse complement strand
TTCACCATCTCTTGGTACACTTCCCAATTGTTGGTTGAAGATGCAAATAGGGTGTATATACGCTGAACAATGCCAAAAAATGAAACATCCACACATCGGATTAGAAATGTCAGCTGCTCTTTACGACTAACATCAGGAGGTGAATCCAAAATGACTGAAAAATACTTTGCATCTTGAATCTTCTTTACAATAATCATCTTTACCTCATTAGCAAGCAGTTCTATCAACTCATTCTAAATCTTATGACTGAGATAATGGTAATGAGTTTCACCTTTTTCAATCCGTCGAATGTGTTCCTTCATTACTGCATCAAAGCCTCCAATCATCTTAATAAAATCTAGAAAATGCCTACTGTTTGGATCA
>NW_010932957.1:0-363 GCF_000633955.1 Camelina sativa | reverse complement strand
GCAGACTCGCACTTATCATCCCATTCGAACTTTTTGTTGCTACGAAGAAACTAGTAGAAAGGTAGACACTTATCGGTAGAGCGTGAAATAAATCTTTTTAGAGCAGCGATCCGCCCGGTGAGGCGCTGAACTTCTCGGGTGTTGCGTGGAGATGGGAGGTTGGTGAGCGCCAAAATTTGTTTCGGGTTAGCTTCGATGCCTCTCTTCGTGACGAGGTATCCTAAGAATTCTCCAGAAGTTACGCCGAACGAACACTTGGCTGGGTTCAGCTTCATATTGTATCGGTTTAGCACTTCAAAATACTGAGCGAGATGCGAGACGTGATCAACGGCCTGGGTTGACTTGACCAGCATATCATCGATG
>NW_010932956.1:0-363 GCF_000633955.1 Camelina sativa | reverse complement strand
TTTTCCCCTTTTTTTTTTTAATATTTCTTATAAAAAAAAAAAAAAGAGAAAGAATATTATTAAATTATTATTAAGTAGTAGAAGCGAAAAGAAAACTCGAAAGAGTAAAGGAAGCAGAAGAAGAAGAACAAACAACACGCGAGAAATTTCAGATCTTTCTTCTCTCTCTCTCTCTCCGCATCTCCTTTGCGCAACCCTCGTGTAATTCTTAGAAGAAGAACCCTTTTTGTTACTTTCACTTTCTCTGGAAAAATCTCGTATCTTTCACTTTCTTTTATCTTCCCTTGGGATTTGGATTTCCGATCATTGAGTTTTTTTCAGGTAAAAACAGAGTTTGTTCTCGTTTCTGTTATCTGTTTCTTT
>NW_010932955.1:0-363 GCF_000633955.1 Camelina sativa | reverse complement strand
AGGCCCAGGGGAAGCAATCAAACTCCATAGCAACTAAGGCTTTCTGCCGTCTGTCTTTCCCTTCTCTCTCTTCTCTTAGCAAAGTTAAACAGTTGGCTTGCTACAAGCTGGGCTCAGGGACTGGGGAAGACGGGTGGATTAGGATTCTCCAAAGGATTGATAGAAGTCTGTTTAGAAGAAAGTGTGATCTATGACTATGAAGTGAACTCTGATTATCAAGCGAACTATAACTTATTTTCTTCGAGAAAAGAATCTATAACTTTGAAACTGCCTGATAGAAGATTGAGTAGACCTACTTGACAGGCTCTTTCTCTTACACTACGCTCTTTTGCATGACTTTTTTCTACTATGTATTCAAAAAAA
>NW_010932954.1:0-363 GCF_000633955.1 Camelina sativa | reverse complement strand
GTCCGAAGTGGCCAAGCTTCAGGGCAAGGTGACCGATCTTGAAGGTCTACTGGAGGAGTATACTCAGCTAGAAGCTGAGAACGTAAATACTGTGGAGAAATCCGAGCAGATTCGAGCTCAAATGAAGAAGGCCGAGGTAGAGGTTCCGGACCTCGGGATTACCAATGAGGACCTCAGGGGGAAGTTGAAGAAAACGGGTGAGCTGCCAAGAATAGGCTACATGAGGTCGAGCTCTGCAACCAGCTTTTAGAGGCTGGGAACAGTTGCGAGATGGAGAGGGTGCGGAGAGAAGAGAGGCAATCTCTGAGACGGGGTCTCCGTCCGCTGATTGAGGATGTGAAGGTTCACTTCGAAGAGCGGGAG
>NW_010932953.1:0-363 GCF_000633955.1 Camelina sativa | reverse complement strand
TACAAAACAGCTGATGCAAGCAAATCATATCCGTTTTACTAGTTTGCTAGTGGTAAAATCTAAAGGAAAGATGAGAGAGACGTGTAATGTATCTTCAAGCACCGACTCATAATCTAAGTGCATCTTTTAGTATTGTTGACAAACCCATCAAACAGGTCGATAGGAATGAATGACCAAGTCAGATCAGATTAGACGAATCAGCCGCAAAAACAATAAAAAAAAAACGTGGGCTCCTTCAAAGATTTTGACATAATTCATCTATATCCAGACTTTTGTATGACCAAAGTACCCTTTGTTTACTTCCCTCCTCTCTATATATCACCTGATGACACTGGAGAGACACATATCCAAAACCAAAAGGGT
>NW_010932952.1:0-363 GCF_000633955.1 Camelina sativa | reverse complement strand
TTATTTTTATATAGAAAAAGAAATAAAAATAATTCCTTTGGAAATGGGCAGAGTCAGAGAGATGGGAAGGAATATATGCTTATGCCCATTCTTTGTGAGAAGCTCTAATAATTTTCATATTAAATTTAGTTTTGCAGTAGAAGATACAATGTATTAGTAGAAATAGGCATGACCAACATAGATTTTATTAAGAAACAAACTAAATAGATATTATTTTTAATTTTTATTTTTAAGTTATTATGGACATTTCGGTCCACCTTCTTTGGTCCTCCAGTTATCGTAGCAAGGGCATTCTTCTTTGTGTCCATATGTTCCGGATGGCACGCACAAACATGTGTTACAACATTTGTTGCAGTAAAACAA
>NW_010932951.1:0-363 GCF_000633955.1 Camelina sativa | reverse complement strand
AAGAATGTTGCTTTCACTTATATTCTATAGGAAGGTCGATCAAGAGCACCTGATGGAGGCGTGCAACACGATCAGAGAAAAGTTTTGCTAAAAATGGAATTGTAGCATCGACTGCTGCCCTTGCAATGAGAGCATAAGAGCCTAGTCTCTCGTCCATGGCTGCCAGAAACATGATATCAAACTTCTGAACAAAGAATAGTACAAAACCTGCCATCTAAGACTGGCTGCAAAAGACTAGATTAAGAGCCAGAAAATCATAGCATTTATTTTGCTCACCAGATACAGAAGCCAGGCAGTCAGCATCATCTTCAGTAGTAGCTGACGCAGATGCCACTAGAGAAACAAACTTTCAGCTTGTATATA
>NW_010932950.1:0-363 GCF_000633955.1 Camelina sativa | reverse complement strand
GGTTTTGTCTATTTATTCAATGAAGTCGTGGTCGTCTTCTCTCCATACTCAGTTTTAGGGATTGGTGCATGTATTATTATAATCTCTCACCAAGTCACCAACCAAATTCCTTTCTGACTTCTTAAATTTTAAGGTTCGTTTTTTTTTCTTTTTTTTTCTTTTTTTTTTCTTTTAAAAAAAAAATAAAAAATAAAAAATAAAGGGCATATGGTATTGGTAACAAACTTTTAAATTTTAATATATCAAAACTTATTTATAATGTTTTCTCCAACATATACTTTTATTATTTTTTCAAACAACTCCACATCATCATCATATTAGATTAACGAAAGTGTAGCTTAATGGCAAATGACAATCTTATCC
>NW_010932949.1:0-363 GCF_000633955.1 Camelina sativa | reverse complement strand
AATGCATTTGACTAATTGTAAGAGTTTGGATGAATTTGGAGTGTTTACACAACACTTAAATCTGTTTTATCTTAAAACAGGCTTAAACCGAGAAAACAGGCTAAAACCGAGAGAAATCATTGATTTGAAGCAGTGAACAGCTGTGTTACTCTTTCTAGGGTCAAAATATGTAACAATCCAATGCATTTGAGTAATTACAAGAATTCGGGTTGAATTTGGAGTGTTTAGCCACCACTTGTACCCATTTTGTCCCGAAACAGGCTAAAACAGAGAAAACATTGATTCCAAGCAGTAAACAGCTCTTTTACTATTTCTGTGGTCATAATGGGTGACTGTCCAATGCATCTGACTAATTGTAAGAGT
>NW_010932948.1:0-363 GCF_000633955.1 Camelina sativa | reverse complement strand
GATAAAAGGAGCGTTGTTGTACCCAATGAGCCACTAGTGAGTAATATTTCCCAATATTTTATATAGATAGAGAGAGAGAAGAACAAGATAGATTATATAATTAAGAAAAAAAAACAATGGTAAGTGTTAACGTAACACGTATAACCGAACTTCTGTCCACTTGGGAAACCATATACAGTGAATCTTTCTTTAGAGTAGTATTGAAATGCGTCAAAAAAATAATACTATTAAGTATGAACAAAAAAAAGAAAAAAAAAAAAAAGAAAAAACAAAGAAGCAGAGGGAAGGGGTCGATGTTTCGGACCACAAACCAAAACCAAGAAAATTGTCGTAACCAAGCGAGGACTCTCCAACTGTCTCAAC
>NW_010932947.1:0-363 GCF_000633955.1 Camelina sativa | reverse complement strand
TACCCATTTTGTCCCGAAATAGGCTAAAACCGAGAAAACGTTGATTCCAAGCAGTAAACAGTGTTGTTACTGTTTCTAGGGTCATAATGTATGATATTCCAGTGCATTTGACTAATTGTAAGTNTGGATGAATTTGGAGTGTTTAGACAACAGTTAAACCCGTTTTATCCCAAAACAGGCTTAAACCGAGCAAACAGGCTAATACCGAGAGAAAACATAGATTCGAAGAAGTAAAAAGCTATGTTACTCTTTCTAGGGTCAAAATATGTAACAATCCAATGCAATTAAGTAAATGTAAGAGATCAAGATGAATTTCGAGTGTTTAAAAAACACTTAAACCCGTTTTGTCCTAAAACAGGCTTA
>NW_010932946.1:0-363 GCF_000633955.1 Camelina sativa | reverse complement strand
TCTCAACGAGCGACTGAAAGGAGAGGAGAAAAAAAGCTGCTAGAAAGAAAGTGAGCTACGATCGGATAAGGTATGCGCCTTCTATTATTGATGTTGTCACTGCCTCAACTTAACCTCAGAATCAGATTGAACGTCAACGAGAAGCGTCAGTCCAAGCTAAAGAGGAATGATGGAGAGCAAGAAAAGTCCTGTGCTGACTCTGTGTTCTAAGCTGCCATTTCGATCAAAAGTATACTTATCTTTCCTCCTACTCGAGAATGATGGATCCGGGGAGGCAAGGAAGTAGTAGAAATGTTGAAGAGGAGACTTAAAGGCAACTCGAGTCAAACGAGAGGTCCATAGGGACTCGACTGAAAGGAGAGG
>NW_010932945.1:0-363 GCF_000633955.1 Camelina sativa | reverse complement strand
AGTAGTCACAAACTGTAGTCCCAAAATGCATGTTTTCTTGTAGTGATCACTACGAAAGAACACCTCCCTGTACAGAAGCTTTGATTAAGGCTAAGGTGAAACGAGTTGTGATTGGGGTGAATCTATCTAGGAGGATTTTGTTACTCTCCATGTTTTTCCTGTCTGCAATGGGCAACTTCCATCACCGGACATCATGGCATTGCTTGAATTCAAGAAAGGGATCAAACATGACCCTACAGGTTTTGTCCTTAATTCGTGGAATGATGAGTCTATTGACTTCAATGGTTGTCCTTCTTCTTGAAATGGTATTGTCTGGAATGGCGGTAATGTGGCTGGTGTTGTTTTGGATAATTTGGGTTTGAC
>NW_010932944.1:0-363 GCF_000633955.1 Camelina sativa | reverse complement strand
ATGCTACAGCCGGAGCTATTGCCGGAGCTAAAGCAGCCGCCGTCGCTGCCGTCGCCAGTGCAATCCCCACAGTAATCATTTCATCTCCCAGATTTATTCTATCAATACAAAAAAAAAAATATATTTAGTCATTTCAATGTTCCGAGTTTATGACATGATTTTAGTGTTCTGTGTTTTCAGTATCTTGTCTTGTTGATGCTTTGGACAAAGTTTAGAGTTTTGTCTCCCTTTTTTAATCTTTTTGGAACAATGCTTGATTTTAGAATTTAGAGTCACCAAGTAGAGAGAGTCAGATTCTTGGTAATGTAAGTGTGTAAAACCTTGAGCTCGTCTTTGTTTTGCTTAACAGTTAGCTGCGGTTCG
>NW_010932943.1:0-363 GCF_000633955.1 Camelina sativa | reverse complement strand
CGAGATCGAACCGTCCCGGAGCAAAACCCAATCCCTTGGATCTCTTTGTTAACCACTTTTCCCACCAATTCCATTTGTGCTACAAACAAACAAATAAAAAAGCTCGCTCTCGCTTCACGAAACAAGCGAATCAGAGAAAACCCATAGCCAAAGTCAGGTGAAAGGGATGCTGGGGTTTTCACTTTTTTTTTTTTTTCTAGAAACGCTTGCAACGTGCAAGGAGAGAGAGAGAAGGATAGAGATTCTCTCTCTTCTAATTTCTCCAAAAAAGAAAAAAAAAAATTGAAAGAGAATTCTTCTTCTTCTTCTTCTTCTTCTACAGAGAAACAAAACGAAACGCCTTAACGAATTCTCTCTCTCTCT
>NW_010932942.1:0-363 GCF_000633955.1 Camelina sativa | reverse complement strand
CCCATTTTGTCCCGAAACAGGCTAAAACCAAGAAAACAAGCTAAAACCGTGAGAAAACATTGATTCGTAGCAGTACACAGCTATGTTACTCTTTCTAGGGTAAAAATATGTAACAATCCAATTCTTTTGACTAATTATACAGGTTTGGGTTGAATTTGAAGTGTTTAGACACCACTTTTACCCATTTTGTCCCAAAAGAGGCTAAAACCGAAAAAACATTGATTTGAAGCAGTAAACAGCTAAGCTACTCTTTATAGGGTCAAAATATGTAACAATCCAATACATTTGACTAACTATAAGAGTTCGGGTTCAATTGGGAGTGTTTAGACACCAATTTTACCTATTTTGTCCCGAAACAGGCTA
>NW_010932941.1:0-363 GCF_000633955.1 Camelina sativa | reverse complement strand
ATGAGGATAGAGGAGGAGATTCCAATTGATGACTCAATGCCTGAGGAAAAACTGATGCTACTTGGAACAACCCGGCATCCAGTTCGACCAGCCACTCGAGCACACACTCGACCGAGTGAGTTTGGCGACCCGGTCGAGCAGGAGCAGATGGAGGAGTGGTTAGCACTTGAGAGTGAATATCTACCTTGGTATGCTGATATAGTCAACTACAAGGTGTGTAAGGAAATTCCAGTGGACATGGACCATTACAAAAAGAAGAAACTCCTCAAGGACATAAATGGATACTATTGGGATGAACCATATCTCTACAAAAAGGGGTCAGATGGGTTGTTTAGGAGATGCATAGCAGAAAGTGAGGTAGAA
>NW_010932940.1:0-363 GCF_000633955.1 Camelina sativa | reverse complement strand
GTGATCGATCTTCTAACAGGAGTTGACTCCATCTGGGATATGTGGGGATGTCTCGATTCAGGTTTAATCAAAGCCCTAGAAGATCCGATTATGAAACAAACAAAGCGAAGATGAGGAATAAGAAAAAGAGAGAGCCACTGTCATCGGAGCCGACATCACCAGTCACTAACAATGGAAGAGAGAAAGACAAAGAAAGAAGGGAGGAAGAAGAAGACCATCATGTTCCCTTTTTTTTTTTTTTAATTATTCAATCTATTAATTAATTATTAATTTAATTGTTCTGAGTTTATATTAGGTTTAATCCGGTTTAATGTTTTTGTTAGTTGGTTGGAAAAATTATAAACCAACAATAAACCATATAAA
>NW_010932939.1:0-363 GCF_000633955.1 Camelina sativa | reverse complement strand
TGGCTGTGTGGGAATGGAGGAATGTGCAGCTTTGCATGTTGAAAGAGAGTTAAAGTTTATTCTAATGAAACTTTCTTTTGAAAGAGAGAATCCAATCCAGATTGTGACAACAAACGAAAAAGAGGAAAATTACAATTACTTATATATATTTATATAAAAACGAAAAAAAGGAAAATTAGTAAACGCGTATTTCATATCATTAATGAAGAGAAATATGGAAAATCGAATTTTCTGAAGTTGTGTGTGTGTTTACCCTAATTCTCATCAAAGGAAACTAAAAAGCTTCTTCTTCTACTTTTTTCTTCTCTCTGCAGTAAAACAAACAAAACAACGTACAACAATGGTTTCTTCTTCTTCTTCTTC
>NW_010932938.1:0-363 GCF_000633955.1 Camelina sativa | reverse complement strand
TGGTGGACCTTCTTCAAAACAATTTCTAACAGTGTACACTCTTCCGATAATATCTGCTCATACAATTTCCATTAGAAGATAAATTATCAGATATAAATAAAATTTATAATATACTTTTTTTTCATCTCACCTACACAACAGTAGGGTCTAAATATCCACTTTTGATATCACTAAATGATACAAAAGAAAAAAAAACTGCTTTGAAGACAAAGGATGAATTTTTCTAAACCATGTCGTGTCTCCCAATGTATCATAAAACGATGATCAGTTAGCTTTAAAATCCCATTAACCATGATTAGTGAGAAACTTGATAACATTATCCATTCACCTTCTTCCAGATCATTTATAAAGATATCACGATAA
>NW_010932937.1:0-363 GCF_000633955.1 Camelina sativa | reverse complement strand
AGCAAGGTAACCTTTTGATTGTTAGTGTATATGTGGATGACTTAATATACACTGGAGATGATATCTCACTGATGAGAGAGTTCAAGTTGTCAATGGAAAAGGAGTTTGATATGACTGATCTTGGAAAAATGAGATATTTTTTGGGGTTAGAAGTGTTGCAGACAAGTCAAGGAATTCACGTTTCTCAGTCAAAGTATGCGTTGGAGATTCTGAAGCGTTTTGAGATGGAGAATTGTAATGCAGTCTTGAATCCTATGGTGCCTGGAAGCAAGATTGATTTGGATGAGAAGGGTGAGCGAGTTGATGAGACGTTCTACAAGCAGATTATAGGAAGCCTCATGTATATCACAACAACAAGGCCAG
>NW_010932936.1:0-363 GCF_000633955.1 Camelina sativa | reverse complement strand
TTCCAAACATCACCATAATGGCCAGGTCTTTCCTCCCAAGCTCCCACAGTTTCTTTCCAGCGGAATGAGTTGCCTAACCAGTCACCCTCCACAAAACAACCACCTAACCTCCAATATATTGAAAAGTCTTTTAGCTTTATTTCTCATCTTTTTCATATTTTATAACCAAGTGAAATGCTATTTTTCTCTTTAGAAATTACCGGGGAATCGGAGGAAACGGGGTTTTAGATCGACCATCATTTGGATAAGATCATTTCTGAAACCATGTCCCTATGACCAACCAAGAAAAAACCAAAAGTTTATATTTTTCTTAGGTAATTTCTCTGTTTTGAGAAGTTAACAAACCTTGTAAGTATCCATAGG
>NW_010932935.1:0-363 GCF_000633955.1 Camelina sativa | reverse complement strand
AATCCCAAGGATAACTTATATTTTTTTGGTTTTCATTCATCAATTTATCTTATAATGCTAGATTTCATACTAATGGTTTCATCTTTAGAGAATTTAGTGAAATGATATTTTAAAATGATATTTTATTTTTATATTTAAGTTCCAGTTGAATATGTTTTGTCTTTTGGATCATTTTTTATCTTGATTAAAAGACACAAAAACCANAATTGTTTAATTATGTTCTTTTTATTTTCAAAAACCTCAAATCATAAAAAAAAAATATATATTATATTGATCTCTGCAGATTTATCAATTGGATCACAAACAAAATAGTCTGTATAAATGGATAAATGGATAATTATATTGATCTTTATAAATTATTAA
>NW_010932934.1:0-363 GCF_000633955.1 Camelina sativa | reverse complement strand
ACAAAAACAACTCGTGAATTGAATGTCATATCAGGGAAATAAAAAAAAGAGAGAATAGTGGTGTGGTGTCAATGATGTTCCTCCCAGAATTTTTCACCAAGAAATGAATTATTTTATCCACTAACTATTTTTGTAGGGTGTTATCGCTTTGTACACTCTTTGTCAGTCTATACTCTATATATATCATTACTTAAATAATAGCAGTATTTTCTTCTCTTTTTGACGTTAGTATTATCTTTTTTCTTTAGGGGTGAACAAAGGAGGAATCATTAGAAAAAATCCTACTACAAATGGCCCATGAAACCCACGCATAAAACGGGCTCAATTTATGCCTTCAAGGACAAATGATGTTTTGACTATTTA
>NW_010932933.1:0-363 GCF_000633955.1 Camelina sativa | reverse complement strand
ATATATTTCGATGTTAAACTGGGATGTGTGCTTCTTCAGGCTGTGTACTTGAAATGGAAGGAGATTTTTCCAGACGTACCTACTATGCCCTCCAGAACTTTAAATTCTGGTAGGTTTTTGACTTCACCGGGAAGGAAGGAAGATACGGGTAATATTGTCGTCGAGAGTAGTGAAGATGAAGAGAGTGATAACTCAGATGATGATTCTGATCTCCTTGAGGAATCTTCTGGTTTCCAAAGTTTCCTGCGAGATATGATTCCTGGGGTCAAGGTCAAGGTTATGAAAGTAACTGCGCCAGGAAGGGTGGACAAGGATTTCATCTCAAAAGTTATTGAGCAGATAGCTGATGAGGAAGATGAAGAG
>NW_010932932.1:0-363 GCF_000633955.1 Camelina sativa | reverse complement strand
TTTGGACAAACAAAAACATTGTTTAGAAGGAGAGGACGGTAAGGAGACGAGATGAATGAGTGACCAGAAGAGGTAGCAGGGATAATAGAGCCGTTACCAACAGTGACCAAAGGAAGCGGAATCGTAGACGACGGGGATAAGGAAGAGAGTGTACCTGGTTGGGATGTGAGATGAGCAGTAGCACCGGTGTCCATATACCAGCCAGCGTCGTTAGGATCCGGGAAGGTCATCGTGTTGAAGGCGTGAGCGAGAGTAGTGGGAATGAGATCGGTGTTCGACGGAGAAGCTGTTGTTGGGTGAGTAGTCGTGAGATATGCGGAACCAGTTGGAGATGGTGCATGACCGAGAATCCCTTGTGTTGGT
>NW_010932931.1:0-363 GCF_000633955.1 Camelina sativa | reverse complement strand
ATTGTTCAGAAAGAGAAAAGTGAGAGAGAAGCAAAAGATGGAGAGAAGCTTGAAGAAGACGAAGAGCAATAATAACAACTCAATAAAGAGTAATACGATGAAAGATGATGAAATGTTTCATGTGATTCATAAAGTTCCTAGTGGCGATACTCCCTATGTCAAAGCCAAACATGCTCAGGTCTAGATTCTTCTTCTTCTTCTTTGAGGTTTTTTTGTGTTTTTTTTTGGGTTCATGAATCGAATCTCAAAAGATTAATCAATTACTCATTCTTACTCTTTTTTTTTTTGTGTGTGTGTGTGTTATATCACTCATTCGTATATGCTAGTTTCCTTAACTTTCACTTATTTTTAGAGTAATTGCAA
>NW_010932930.1:0-363 GCF_000633955.1 Camelina sativa | reverse complement strand
TTGATGGATGGCATTTCTTTGTCAAAGGTGGCAAAATGGACTGTGTGGTTGATTTGGAACATGCAAAGTGTGATTGTGGTGTCTATGGAGTGGAGAAAATACCTTGCTCTCATGCTATAGCTGCTGGAATACATGCTGGTTTGCATATCTCCACACTTGTTTGTCCACTGTACTCAAAGAATTATCTGTATGCAGGATACTCAGAGAATATATATCCTATCGTGTCACAACATATTGAGGAACGAGAATGCTTTCCTCCAGAACTAAAGCGTGGTCGGGGGAGACCGAAGAAATCAAGATGGCAATCTTGGTTGGAGCTATCTAGGATGAGAGGACACAAACCCAGGAAGAAACACAGGGCAC
>NW_010932929.1:0-363 GCF_000633955.1 Camelina sativa | reverse complement strand
TCTATTCTGGTGCCATGGACAATGTTATAAAAGCAAGTAGTGCCTATTCATTCGTGAATTAAAACCCCATTTTTTGTTAATATTTTTGAGCTAATTGGTCTGCCTTATCTGTTTTAACAGGTTTGGAGCCTAGATAATCTGCAGTGTATACAAACGCTTACAGAGCATACTTCAGTTGTCATGTCTCTCATTTGCTGGGATCAATTTCTTCTGTCATGTTCATTGGACAACACTGTCAAGGTTCGTTTTCAACTCGCTAGATATTTTATCTGACCTGGCTCAATTCCTAAATATGACATTATTCGCTGTTTTTTGTCCGCTGTAGATATGGGCTGCTACTGAAGGTGGAAACTTAGAAGTGAC
>NW_010932928.1:0-363 GCF_000633955.1 Camelina sativa | reverse complement strand
ATCCAAAGTTTGGTCACCCATATCGATAAGAATGTTGTGCAGCAAGCAACAGACAAAGATTATCCGTGGTAACCGGTTTCTATCAGGCATCCACATTACCCCGTGTATTATCCTCCACCTGTCTTTAAGCTTCGACAATGCCATCTCCGCGGCTTTTCTTGTCTCCGAGTGTCTTCTGTTGAACTCGGTTTGAGGAAGCGACAAGGGTTTGCCTTGGTATGGAGTGAGAAGCCATGGAAGAAGAGGAAAACCAGAATCCCCTACTATGTATTCTCTTAGCTCGGCTCTTTCTGAGAGCAGAAACTTTTCCCCGTTCAGTCTCTTCCCTTTCTCAACTAGTTTGTAGAATCCCGAGTTCTTGAG
>NW_010932927.1:0-363 GCF_000633955.1 Camelina sativa | reverse complement strand
ATGAAAATGAGAAAGAAAGTGAACGAAAGGTTGGAAATAAAGGCAGTATGCAGGAGCCGACTTTGGAGGCATCCCGGCGCCGGAAATGACAGAGGTTCATTCGGTTCTTTCTATAGAAGCTTACCAAGTCCATTAGGTTCTTTGGAGGTTCTTTCTACAGAGGTTCATTCGGCTTCCCGGTGCAGGATATGCTTACGGGCGTGATCTTCACCAAGCCAAGATTCCATAGAAGCTGACAGAGGTTCACTAAGAGTTAATCTCAAGGAGTTATGTGCGTTTCTTCCTAGGCAAGTAATTGCTGGAAACTCTGAAATCTGGGTTAAGTATGAACCCTAGAAACTGTTCCAAGATGGTTCTTTCTAG
>NW_010932926.1:0-363 GCF_000633955.1 Camelina sativa | reverse complement strand
GTACAGGCTGGGGGTCATTTCTGGCGTTGGCATTTTCAATGCAACAGGGGCTGCAGCGGCAGTGGTTCCCATGGTTTGCTCGAATTCGTCTTCCCAAGACAGCATACTTTTACTCCCAAATAATACACTGTACAAATTCACAGTGTCATTATGTTCAATTTTTCAACTGGGGGCAAGTCAGCCCCCACACTGCATCAATACCTGGCTGCCTTTATTGGCAGGCCTCGCACTCTTCAAACCCGTCGTCGCCTGGGCGCAATGTGCACACCTTGCCTTCCACTTCCTGTTCTGGAAGATTAGGCACCAAGCCTGCTGCAGGCGCAGAAGTGAATGCCGCAGAAGCACCACCGTCTGCATTCACAG
>NW_010932925.1:0-363 GCF_000633955.1 Camelina sativa | reverse complement strand
GTAGGTGGTGATGGATTTGGGGATGTGGGTTGTGGAGTTGGGTTTGGAGGGTTGAGTGTCGGGTTTGGAGGTTGAGTGTTTGGGTTTGGTGATTTGGTAATTTGGTTTGATGTTTGTGGATTGGTGTGGGCTTGTTTTGATGGGTCTGTGGTGATGGATCGTCTAACATATTGTTTGAGAGGAGGTTGTTGTTCAGGTTGAGTTGTTTGAGCGTGGTGAGGGCAATTGTGAGAGTCATCAATAGTGTTCGTAACAGTGTCTCGTTCGGGGTTGACGATTGATTCCGTGATCACTGGCTGGTGACGATCTGAGCTCGGTGGTCTTGGCAGCGGTGGCGTTACGAGTGGTGACGGTGACGGTGGA
>NW_010932924.1:0-363 GCF_000633955.1 Camelina sativa | reverse complement strand
TTTTCACTATGCATGCATGCGTGAATCACCATAGTTTTCTCTTTTAAATTTCACAAATTAAGTAAAAAGTGGAGGAACAAATCTAATATTTATGATAGAAACAATGGGAGGATGCATGACCAAGCTTGTAGGAACATTTTCCATTGGCAAACATTTATTACAGGGGAGGCACTAATTCGAACAGCTGCTGATTTCCTCATTCAGGCTAAGTCTATGTCAGCTTCTCAGATTCCTTTTTCTCTACGAGTTTGATGAAATTGCGGACAATTGTCTTGCCTTCGGTTGTTATAATACTCTCCGGATGAAATTGAACTCCCTGTGGACAATTTTTAAAAGACTTCAAGAGTTCTGCTTTGAAATGGA
>NW_010932923.1:0-363 GCF_000633955.1 Camelina sativa | reverse complement strand
CTAAAGATTAAACCAAGAGCATCAGGGATTAACTCATCCCAATGCCTAAACTCGCAATCTGATTCCATCTACAAAAAAAACAATACACAAAATGATCAAATCTATGTATCTAAAAAATCTAACTTTCTTATGAAACAATCACAAAAATTCATCTTTTTCTATCAAGATCCATGAGATGAAGTAAACTCAAAGATCCAGCAAACCCATATGAACAAAAAAAGCTTAAAAGTCCACAAAACGACAACCAAAGTCGTCTAAGAGCAAGAACACACAAGAATGGAAAAAGGAAAGAAGATTAAATTCCAAAAGTACAATCAAAACTAACTTGTTCTTTAGTTTAACTCAGAAGCTCCCACTGCAGAA
>NW_010932922.1:0-363 GCF_000633955.1 Camelina sativa | reverse complement strand
TATCTAGCCACTTTTGTTAACAATGTTCCTTCACATTGGTTCCACTGAGCCAATCTTGTTTTATTGTTGTCAAAAAAAAAAATGGTAAGTTGGAAGAAGCCAAAATTCGGCAATTTTTTCAACTTTTTTTTTTTTGGGGTTTCAATTTGATTCAGTCATGTCACAAAAAAAAAAAGTATATGTACTAATATTGGTGCTTGAACAAAGAGTATTCCTTATTTTTTTAGTTTTTACTAATATCTTACTCTCATTATGCTTGGAAAAATAAATAAAAATTAGGTACTAACCCGCAGAAAACTGCGGACTGAATTTTTTCTTGATGAAAATTTGTAATAATTTATTTTGTTATTATGTTATTTATAA
>NW_010932921.1:0-363 GCF_000633955.1 Camelina sativa | reverse complement strand
TTAAGTGTTGTCTAAACACTCCAAATTCAACCCAAACTTTTATAATTCGTCAAAAGAATCGGATTGTTACATATTTTGACCCTAGAAAGTGTAACATAGGTGTTTACTGCTTCGAATCAATGTTTTCTCTCGGTTTAGCCTGTTTTCTTGGTTTAAGCCTGTTTTCGGATAAAACGGGTTTAAGTGTTGTCTAAACACTCCAAATTCATCCCGAACTCTTACAATTAGTCAAATGCATTGTATTGTCAAACATTCTGACCTTAGAAACAGTAACAAAGTTGTTTACTGCTTCGAATCAATGTTGTCTCTCGGTTTAAGCCTGTTTTCTCGGTGTAAGCCAGTTTTAAGATAAAACGGGTTTAA
>NW_010932920.1:0-363 GCF_000633955.1 Camelina sativa | reverse complement strand
CTCAGCTCCTTGGCGATAGATCTTGGCCTCATTATCCTAGCAATCTCAATCACATCATCGAATGAGATGTTACCATTGTGCTTAATGTTCTTCACCTTCTTCCTGTCTCTCTCCGGCTCCTTCAACGCCTTGATGACGAGAGCTGCAGCTGATGGGACGACAGTGACCTTAGCCTGACGGTTCTGAACAGTCAGCTTCACTGTGACACGGAGCCCTTTCCATTCCTTGGCCGTCTCCTTGGCGATGTCTTCTCCGATCTTCTTCGGTGCGAGACCGAGAGGACCGATCTTTGGAGCTAGAGAACTGGCGGCTCCGACTTCACCTCCGGTTACACGGACGTACACATCGACGATCTGGCTCGGG
>NW_010932919.1:0-363 GCF_000633955.1 Camelina sativa | reverse complement strand
TGTCTTCTTAGCCTCTTTCAATTTTTGTAAGCAGGAAGCTGTTGAGAAGATACATAGTGGGCAGTTCACGAACTGTGTTGATCTCTGGGTAAATTTTATTGCCGCCAACGTTCAGGATTGTGATCTCAAGACTCTGCTTTATACCATAGTTCAGGTTATAAATGGAGTTGCTCAACTAATTATTGGACCACGGTACCTGCTCCTAAGGGTTAAATGTATTCAATGGCTCAATCATCTCTCTCGGACAAGCGGTATATTCATTCCCATTGCATCATTGGTATGGGATATGTTGGAATATAAAACCACAAATGATGGTGAAAAGCAAGAACAGAAGAAGCATGACGCAGTCTCAACCGTAAAGGT
>NW_010932918.1:0-363 GCF_000633955.1 Camelina sativa | reverse complement strand
TGGAGCATTAAGTTCACTTTGGATGGGAGGTATCTTGCTAGTGCTGGTGAGGATTGTGTTATTCAGATTTGGAAAGTTGTTGAGTCAGAAAGAAAAGGAGAACTCTTGTCCGTTGATAAACAAGAAGATGGGAGCATTAATTTGTTTCTTTTAGCAAATGGGTCACCAGAACCAGTTTCAATGTCTCCAAAGAGAAGAGGGAGAACTTCATTTAGCCGAAAATCAGTGAGCTTGGACAATGTTCTCGTTCCAGAGGCAGTCTTTGGTCTCTCAGAGAAACCGGTGTGTTCATTTGTTGGGCATTTGGATGACGTACTTGACCTTTCATGGTCAAAATCTCAGGTTGGTACTAGTCCCGATCAT
>NW_010932917.1:0-363 GCF_000633955.1 Camelina sativa | reverse complement strand
ACATCTTGAAATTTTGATTTCTTGACACATCGTAAGCATCCACACCGTCGCTCCACAAAAACTGTAGTTCTTCAATTAATGGCTGCAAAAAGACATCTAGGCTCTTCTTCGGATGTTTCGGCCCTGGAACTAATATCGCTAGAAAAAAATATTCCATTTTCATACACATCCCGGGAGGTAAATTGTATGGTGTTAATATAACTGGCCAAACCGAGTGTGCCTGACCGTTCATACCAATTGGATTAAATCCATCTGTTGATAAGCCTAGATAAACATTACGACTCTCATAAGCAAATTGTGGATATACCTTCTGAAAATGCTTCCATGCTTTTCCATCAGAGGGGTGATGCATCTCTCCTTCCG
>NW_010932916.1:0-363 GCF_000633955.1 Camelina sativa | reverse complement strand
TTCTAATGGCAATTGAATGTAATTTTTTACACATTTTAAGGTTAGTTGCATATTTGTACTTCCCAATTAATATAGTAGGATTTTTCAACTAATCTGATAAGATTTTACCGTAATATCTTACATATATCTTTTTATATGAAAAGGGTAATTTAAGAAAAAAATAAGCAAAACATATGTAAAATATAAACAAAACATAAGTAGAACATGTGCAAATGTTTTTAATTTTTTTACTGATAATTTTACATGCTTTTGAAGAAAGAAACAAAAAAAAAAGTGTGATTTTTGAAAACTTGAAAGACTATCAAGTTTCATTTATTGTTGACTAATCCCTCCATAAGTTTGTTTACCAAAATAGCACTCCTT
>NW_010932915.1:0-363 GCF_000633955.1 Camelina sativa | reverse complement strand
GTTCGGTTTATTCGGTAATCGGTTTATTCGGTTCGGTTATCTGCTTTTAAATCTATTCCGAAGTGAACCGATTCTTGATTTTTTTCGGTTTATTCGGTTAACCGAAAATAAATTTAGAAAGAAGATTCCGACGGTGACATGTTATGGCCGGCCGATCCCGCTACCTGTTACCAAGCAACCACATAGAACAACCTAAATAAATTGTAATAACAGCCTACTAAAGTTTAAGCAACTCTACATAAGATGCGTAAATAGAAAAAAGAGTAATTGGGGGTGAAAACTACATGTACTAAGATGGGAGACGTTGAATTTTCCTCTTCGTTGTGAGGATTAATAAAAGAAACAGAAGATGCAACAGAAGCA
>NW_010932914.1:0-364 GCF_000633955.1 Camelina sativa | reverse complement strand
GGTGACTAAGGCACAGTCGCTAAGGGGGAACCAGGCTGGTGTACGAACAAGGGTGGTCAGAGATATAGGCTGGGTGGCACCAGATCCTGGGTGGTTCAAACTCAATACTGATGGAGCGTCAAGGGGGAATCCAGGTATGGCATCTGCAGGAGGGGTAATGAGGAATAATGTGGGTGAATGGTGTGGTGGTTTTGCAGTATGTATTGGGCGTTGTTCAGCGCCGTTGGCAGAGCTGTGGGGCGTCTATTACGGGTTGAGCTTTGCTTGGGAGGCAAAGGTTACGCGTCTGGAGGTGGAGGTGGACTCGCAACTGGTGATTGGTTTCCTTACGACAGGGATAGGAGACTCTCATCCGCTGTCTTTC
>NW_010932913.1:0-364 GCF_000633955.1 Camelina sativa | reverse complement strand
TATTATGACAAAAGTGTTACGAAATTATGTAACTATTTAATACAAAACATTATGCTAGTCATTAGTACCAATTTGTGACTACAGTTTCGTCACTCTAATGGCACAAATTGTGACTCATATATCTGTTATAAAATCGTAACTATTTTACGACTATATATTAGTCACCGAATCATCACATTTGTTACAACCAATAATATCGTCACATTTTCGACATTAATTGTGACATAATTCGGTACTGACGTTAAACGTCACAAAATTGTGACAAAATAACTACGAATTAATGACAAAATTAGTTAGTCTCAATAACGTATTTAAAATGTCACAAATTTGTGACGTAAAATTTTTGTCACAAACGTTCGTCTCA
>NW_010932912.1:0-364 GCF_000633955.1 Camelina sativa | reverse complement strand
GTTGTGAGTTCACATAATTTAATAAATTATGATATTTATAATATATCAATTTATCTAAAAACTGATAAATTATAAATTAGATATAATTAAAAAGTAATGTAGATATACATAATACTATGTAAATACATAAATACTATAAATACATAAAAACTATCTACTTATTACAATATGTACATATATATAGCCTGTTGTTAAAAATATGCTATGGATGTTATTAAATAAATAACAATCGCAAAAGATAAAGTGCTATTATTAATATAATAATAATAGCAAGGAAGAAAACCGCTATCTAAAGTACTAGAGTTATCGTTGCGGGAGATCTCATAGCATTTGTATTAACACTATCACATTGTTAGATAGCGTC
>NW_010932911.1:0-364 GCF_000633955.1 Camelina sativa | reverse complement strand
TCGTATTTATTGCGGCAACTACTTTTGGTTTGTCTAGATACATTTTTGGAGCTTTTGGAGCCTTATATATTGAGGGATATGCTTGGATCTCTTCCTCCTGAGGTATCTTCTGTGGAACTATAAGATATTTCCTCAACAGTGCTGTTATATTTTATCTTATTATTCTTTTGTTTTGTTTCATACTGCTCAGATTATGCAAGCGCTGGTTGAACATTATAGTAGGAAAGGATGGCTACAAAGAATTGAGCAGTGTGTACTTCACATGGATATTTCTTCCTTAGATTTCAATCAGGTCAGGTTTTGTAGACAATTTCATTTGTCCTGTTTGGTCTTTATCTTCAATAAGTTGATGTGTTGACTTTAT
>NW_010932910.1:0-364 GCF_000633955.1 Camelina sativa | reverse complement strand
CCAAATTATTCTCAGTCTTAGATAGGTTTCACAACTGTCTAGCATTCTTTTTTGTTTGAGAGTAAACCACCCAAAAACATCTTTGCCAACCACCTTTTTATAAAAAAGTCTTGCCATTAAACCAATTGAGCTTGATTTATTTTCCATTTGCAATATCACACCAAACACTTTAATGAATGTGAAAGAGATGTTCAATAGAATTGCAAGTCTTTGCCAATAGATAGAAGGTGAACTAGAGTGGTGCATTGTAATAAGCATAGAAAAATATTTGTAAGCACTTTGATTGATCTTAGCTCCATTGAATTACATTTAAGGAATATGGTTTGAATCCTTTGTTGATACTTTTTGGTTCTGAATCCCTTTT
>NW_010932909.1:0-364 GCF_000633955.1 Camelina sativa | reverse complement strand
TTAAGTTTAGCATTATGTGGGATGAATGAATGTTGAATTTTAGGATTGGAGTTATATTTATGTTTAATGGGTTTTTAATGCTTTTTGAAGTGAGATTATTTTTATTTAATTACTATATTTGTCTTGTGTTATTAGAAAGGTATTTGAAGAGTTATCTTCGAATTTTGTATTGACATATTGTTTTTTTGTAATTTTAAGCCCAACATGTAGACATAATATTTTGAATACAAAATATTTCTTTTTATGTGTCTTTTAAATTTTTTTTCCTTATATTATTTTATGTACTTCAGTTTGATGGATTTCATAGTAATTAGTTGAGTCACCTTGATGGAAATATTTAATTTGTAAAACATTTTATTTTTAT
>NW_010932908.1:0-364 GCF_000633955.1 Camelina sativa | reverse complement strand
CATCATCATCATCATCATCATGACGGTCACAAAAAGGAAAGATTCAATATAAAGATTTAGACATACCAATACCAGAACTGCTGCAGGATCTTTCAGTGTGAAGCTCAGTTCCTCATCCCACACTGGATTCAGGCAATTGTTGATCACTTTGGTCTTGGCTGACTGCTTTTCAAGACAGTAAAACATCACATCAAGAGGCACAAAACACACTAGTTCGAATTGCCAAGAACAATAATAACTGACCAGAACTTACCTCATTTCCTAATTTGACTATCACGTAAGGATCACTTGACTTGAAATCTCGGATCACCAGTTTCTTTCCTTGAATAACAGTCACCTGGAGCAGTCCAAGCGGCTCGCCCAT
>NW_010932907.1:0-364 GCF_000633955.1 Camelina sativa | reverse complement strand
GTTTTGCTGAACAACATTAGGGTCAACGGCAGGTGCATCCCCAGAGATTCCATCTGGTAGAAGCTCATACCCTTGGACAACACCGTTCAGATGATTGCAAATTGCTAGCTCAGGTACACTGTCCATTACATTATCAAGCCAAGCTTCAAGCCAGGATAACGTTGGAACCTGTGTCAAAAAAATTAAGAGAAGGGTAAAGAGAGAAACTAATGAAAAGATGAAAAAGCAGAACCACACTTAGGGTGGGTCAGGGGTGGGTATAGAAGTAACCTGTTGGCTAACAGGTGACAAGCCCGCGTAGTTCTGAAAGCTAACGCCCAATGAACGTTTCCCAATGAGTCTCTCACTCTCTGCAACATCAGGC
>NW_010932906.1:0-364 GCF_000633955.1 Camelina sativa | reverse complement strand
TGTTTTGGCCACTTAATTTCTTCTTTCAGTTTTTGTCTTAATTAGTTTCTTATTTGATCTTATCTCGCAAGAGATAAGTTTTGATCTTGTTATTAAATTTTATTACTTTACAAGACAAAGAAAAAGTATTTATCTATCACATTATAAATTAAAAAAATTTGAGAAACTGAAATAGATATAGAGATTTAAGACTGAATGATATAACTTTTCTTCATGTATCATACCCTTTTCTTTTTTGGGTTTATGCATGCTTTAAGAAAAACAATCTTTTTTTTTTTTCTCCTTCGCTTTTCTTGTCACAAGTACACATCCAAAAGCTCTCTTTCTCTTTCTCTCTCTCTCTCTCTCTCTCTCTCTCTCTCTC
>NW_010932905.1:0-364 GCF_000633955.1 Camelina sativa | reverse complement strand
TCCTCAAATGTTGGCTCTATGCATAACAGTAGCAGTAATGTTTCTTGGTGTGAGATCAGATCTGAATCAGGACATAAAGGGATGTCAGGATGCCATGTCTGATCTCTACTCTTGTCTTCCTTATGTCAGTAACAAAGCTAAAGCTCCAGACTCAACATGTTGCAGCAAACTCAAGGTAAACATAGACAAAGGGCAGACCAAGAGATGTCTTTGTACTCTTGTCAAAGACAGAGATGATCCTGGTTTAGGGTTCAAAGTTGATGCCAATCGTGCAATGAGCCTCCCTTCGGCTTGCCACGTCCCTGCAAATATCTCAAAATGCCCAGGTGACAGATTTCATAACCAAATATCTTGTACAATATTT
>NW_010932904.1:0-364 GCF_000633955.1 Camelina sativa | reverse complement strand
TGGATGTTGTACTTATGAATTTTTTTATTCAGGATATTAATGAAGAATGGATATCTGACAAAACCCGATTCTGTTATGACGGCCTAAAAAGGCAAAGGCTTAGCGACCCTATGATCCGAGATTCCGATGGAAGATTCAAGGCAGTGAGCTGGCGTGATGCCCTGGCTGTTGTGGGTGATGTCATTCATCAGGTGAAGCCAGATGAGATTGTTGGAGTAGCAGGCCAGCTATCTGATGCAGAATCCATGATGGTATTGAAGGACTTTGTTAATAGAATGGGTTCAGACAATGTCTGGTGTGAAGGAACAGCTGTTGGTGTTGATGCTGATCTTAGGTACAGTTATTTGATGAACACTAGCATCAG
>NW_010932903.1:0-364 GCF_000633955.1 Camelina sativa | reverse complement strand
TTTACAGCCATGTAGTTCTGCGAGACTCGTTTTCTGGTTTTTAAAGAATGCATAACTTCGTGTGCTAACATGACATTATCTTGAATAATTCGTCCCGGTATAAAAGCTGCCTGTGCGTCGAAGATTATTTCATTGAGATGTTGTTTCAGTCGTTGCACTAAACATTTTGACACTATTTTATAAAGAACATTGCATAAAGCTATTGGGCGGTAATCCGATAGTGTTTGTGGATTTTCAATCTTAGGTATTATGCAAATGTTAGTGTGGTTTATGCTTGGTTTCATGAACGAAGTGTCAAAGAAAGCAAGAACTTCTTTGATAACATGTGGACCAACAGTCTCCCAACACGCCTTGTAGAACCTTG
>NW_010932902.1:0-364 GCF_000633955.1 Camelina sativa | reverse complement strand
CTCCAAGAATGTGCTAAGGTCGGAGTTTGGGATGAAGAGGAAACTCGTTGTGCCTGAGACATTGACTGGTGGAGAATCTGTTCAGCTTCGTGATCTCTGGCAGGTTTGGGGTTTTTGTTTTATCTCATTTGTTTGCTCTTGTGATTATTTCTTGCTGCTTATAATTTGCCCTTGAGATGTTCTGTTCCTTTGAATTCAGACTGGGGATCAAGCTCTTCCATTTAGAAGCGCATTTAAAGATGTTATATTCGACCACAGTTTCCAAGTGAAAGTAGAAAAACCTCTAGGGGTCTTTGAGAATAAGTCGGATCAAGATGGTACTACTTTTTTATTTGAATCTATCACACCATTGTCTCTGAGATTC
>NW_010932901.1:0-364 GCF_000633955.1 Camelina sativa | reverse complement strand
AAGTCTCACACTGTCTCTCTAAACTTCATTCACACACATCTTTGACATGATCATGAAGAGTTACTACAAAGAAACCTTATGTGTTGTTTCTCTCTTCTCTTGTCTTTTCATCACCTCTTCTTTTGCAGGACCGCCAGTCCCAAACCAGTTGGAGAATGATTCTCAGAAACTTATCCCCACTCAGATTTCATCACGTGATAGTAAGGTCTCATTATCGAGCACGGTGAAGGGTCTGAGAGAACGTCCTCCATCGTCTTATTCTCTCAAGTTTGAGTCTTTCAACACACTCATGAAGTCTATTTACACCGACAGTTATCAATCTCGTCCTTTTAGGGTCGGTAGATACAATTGGTACGCACCATTT
>NW_010932900.1:0-364 GCF_000633955.1 Camelina sativa | reverse complement strand
GCCCAGATTGGGAACATTCGAATCAGAATCTTAAGTTCTTCAACTTGCGTTACAGTGCATAGTCTCCACGAGTTGGAAAAATCTCCAGACTTTAACTCTTCTTCTGAGATAACAGCGGCTTTGTCAAGATACCTGCATCATATCGGTGACCTTGTCAAACCAAACAAAGCTATACGTTCCTCGAAAGTTAATGAAGCGGATTAATATTTTTTTACTTGCTATCATTGGTATGCTCGATCTTTCTACTTCCAGCAATAGCAGAGCTCTTGTCTTGTGTTTCATACAGAAGCGTGGGGTCTTCAGGGACTTTGACAGAAGATTTCCGGAATGAAGCAACCACGACTTGTGAAATCCGAGTTATAGG
>NW_010932899.1:0-364 GCF_000633955.1 Camelina sativa | reverse complement strand
TTGTGGAACACCATGTGATGTTTGCCAAATATAATTTAATGCTATTTTTTTAAAAAAATTAGATACTCCCATCACGAGAAAAGGTAAACAAAGAACTTGGAAACCAAACTCTAAAAAGATTTTTTTGAGTTTCTATGAATGTTTTTCCAATCGGAACAAATTGTGAGGAGAGGTAATTGAAAAACATTCGAACCAGCAATTCTTGGACAATTTTCAAGGTCTTTTCAGTTGTTTCAAATCAAAGATACTTTTACTTCTACTTGTGAAATTTCATTTTCATTTGGTTTAATCTCTTTCATCATTGTAGCCATGGCCTGCGGACAGGAATATTCGAAGCAAGCAAACTAGTGTTGATCAATTTTGC
>NW_010932898.1:0-364 GCF_000633955.1 Camelina sativa | reverse complement strand
TTTGGATTTTTTGATTTTTTATTTTTTCATATTTAACATATGTTTTATTCATTTTTTTCTTATAATTTTCATAGTTTTTGCTTAATTTTAATCAATTTTTTTTGTTTTGATTATTGTGCATATTATTTCAAGGAGAAAAAGTCTAAGATGTCTCTTTGCTATATACATCCATGTTGAATTTTTGTTTTATAATACTTGGAAAAAAAGAACTATTTGTTTACCTTGTATACGACGTATGTTATTTACTTTTCTATGTCCAACTGTTGTTTTAACATTCTTGTTGCATTTATATATATATATATATATATATATATATATTTGTTAAAAAAAGTAAAAAAGATAATAAGACTTTTTTTTTGTTTTG
>NW_010932897.1:0-364 GCF_000633955.1 Camelina sativa | reverse complement strand
TGTTATATGGCGTTTCGTCCATGTAGGCAATATAATTGAATTTAGGAAGAATATGTCTTCTAATAATTTGTAACATATACAACTTAATGAACCCCATCTTTTACAACAAAAACGTGACATTCATACAAGAACTTCACCACAAACTTGTATACATTGATTTTACACGAAACATATATACAGTATATGCTAATTTCGAATCAAAGATTGATTCAAATCCCCCTCCCTCTCTCTCTATCTCTTCCTTATATATATATATAGTAGATAGCTAGGAATATAGGTAGGAGTCATACATACGGTATGGCTGAAATAATTTAAAAGATTGTGCACATGCATATACATGCATGCATGACACAAATAAGATTTG
>NW_010932896.1:0-364 GCF_000633955.1 Camelina sativa | reverse complement strand
AGAAGAAAGCCATCGGGCTTCCTATTTCTTTCACATATTCAATAAATTAATTAAATAAATAATTTAATTTATTTGGTTTTAGTTTAAGTTTATTTCGGTTTAGTGAATCGTTTATTAGTTGGTTGAAAACAATATACCAAACAAAACCGATGTGTGTGGGTAATTAGATGAAAATTCTTATTCTATAGGGTAAATAGATTTTGAACTATGGACTAGAGGAGATATAGGTTGAGAACATTTTTTTAAGGGATATCTAGATCGAGGTCAAAGTTCGGGCTCTATCTGATAGTTTTCAGGGGGAAATAGCTCGTTTTCCCAAATTTAAACAGTGGTAAAATATAAAGAGACGATCGAGAAAAACAAA
>NW_010932895.1:0-364 GCF_000633955.1 Camelina sativa | reverse complement strand
TTCTGGCAAGTGCCTCAGTATTTTTTCGTGGGTTGCGCAGAGGTTTTCACTTTTATAGGTCAGCTTGAGTTCTTCTATGATCAAGCTCCTGATGCTATGAGGAGTCTCTGCTCGGCTTTGTCGCTCACCACGGTTGCGTTTGGGAACTACCTGAGCACGTTGCTGGTGACAGTGGTCACTAATGTCACGAGATCAGGTGGAAGACCAGGCTGGATCGCTATAAATCTCAACCGTGGTCATCTTGATTACTTCTTTTGGCTTTTAGCTGGTTTGAGTTTCTTGAATTTCTTGGTCTACCTTTGGATTGCTAAATGGTACACTTACAAGAAAACGTCGGGGCATGCGCTTTGATGATACATAAACG
>NW_010932894.1:0-364 GCF_000633955.1 Camelina sativa | reverse complement strand
ACATCATGTTCCTTGTTCTGCTTCTTCCAAATCACTATCCTAAACACTGCCTCAAGCTTTCCTATGATTACACTTGTACCCTTTTCATCTTCATCGACCCCAAGTAGCTTTGTACACATACAGCTGCAATCTCCAGTTTCACCAGCAAGAAACTCATTAGGTATCAAAAACATAAATTCCGCCACAAGAAACGAAAGCTCCAATCCAAATCTAGCAGCTTTCCTTCTCCTCTGCATCAGATCCTCATGTCGTTCTCTCAGTTTCTCAACCAAATACGACCGTCTTAAACAATCACGTTTACTCACAGTTGATTCTTGTTCAGCTCTCTCCATTATGACCACCTCTGTAGTCATCTTCTTCTTCT
>NW_010932893.1:0-364 GCF_000633955.1 Camelina sativa | reverse complement strand
TATGTTTCCAATACCAGCCTCCTCTGTTTCTTCTCCGCCAGTAAGTTTAAGTTCCTCCTCTGTTTCTTTAGGCCCACGACTTACAAAAATCACACTGTCCTCCTCTAACATACGCCCATCACTTGGCACAGTTTAGTACTCTATTTTATACGCTCATCAATTGCTTTTTAACACTCGTTTTGTTCCTTTACAAAACAGGTAAGACAAGCTCAAGCTCGTCGTCTTCGTCATTACAAAACCCTCTTAGTTTCGAGGCACGGCTCAAGATAGCAAGAGGAATGGCTCGAGGACTATGTTACATCAACGAGAAGAAACAGGTGCATGGTAACATGAAGCCCAATAACATTCTCTTGAACGCTGAGAA
>NW_010932892.1:0-215 GCF_000633955.1 Camelina sativa | reverse complement strand
GCCTGTTCCGGGATAAAACGGGTTTAAGTGTTGTCTAAACAATCCAAATTCTTCCCGAACTCTTAAAATCAGTCAAATGCATTGGATTGTCGCACATTCTAACCCTGGAAACAGTAACAAAGCTGTTTACTGTTTCAAATCAATGTTTTCTCGGTATTAGCCTGTTCCGGGATAAAACAGGTTTAAGTGTTGTCTAAACACTCCAAATTCATCCT
>NW_010932891.1:0-364 GCF_000633955.1 Camelina sativa | reverse complement strand
ATTACTGAATTTAAGGAAAGTTCAAAGTGTGTGAATGAGAAGAAGCCATGAGAGACAAGTTTCATCTTCTTATAACCATCTAAACCACATGCTTCTGTCCGCTTTTTTTTCTTTTCTTTTCTTTTCTTTTCTTTCCGAGTAAAAACACTTTGGCTACTTAAATTTGACAACTCTTTTTTTTCTTCTTATCAGACATTAAGAACATATAGCGAGCATGTTGCAAGATACTGTGGTTTCTTGTTCTTGTTCTTTTTCTAGTTCGAAACTATCTCGATGTGTTTTGTTTATCTCACTATTTTTTACCTTCTTCTTGGCAATGCATACTTCAGCACATCGCTTACAGCGAGTTCCAAATCCAGGACCT
>NW_010932890.1:0-364 GCF_000633955.1 Camelina sativa | reverse complement strand
TGTTACGTAATAAAAGTGATGTTTCAACAGTCTTTCCTAATTTTCTCAAAATGATTTTAACACAATATGGATCGAAAGTAAAAGTCATACGATCTGATAATGCTCTAGAATTAGCATGTAGTGATATCATCAAAGAACATGGTATGTTGCATCAATTTTCTTATTGGAATGAATGTGTATTAACTGCAGTTTTCTTAATAAACAGAATGCCTTCACCATTGTTAGATGATTAGTCTCCTTTTCAACTACTTAGTGATAAGCTTCCTGATTACACAATGTTTAAAAGTTTTGGTTGCTTATGTTTGGCATCCACTCACACTCATGAAAGGCATAAGTTTTCTCCTCGATCAAAACCCTGCATTTT
>NW_010932889.1:0-364 GCF_000633955.1 Camelina sativa | reverse complement strand
ATTCAAATTAGACACAAGAGTGAATGCCCTTACCCACACTTATCGCAGAGAGAGGCCAAATCGCCAGATCGCATAGGCCAGCCTTTCTTCCACTCGCCCGACGTTGAGACTGCTCCGCACAGTGCATTCATGCAGACCTTTGTTGACTCCATAATTGACCAAGTGAGCGGCTCGATTCAATTGTCAATCGAATCAAATAAAAGATGAGTATCCTATTCTCCGCACGATGATACTTTAAGCCACAACAAACTTCCTCTTCAATAAAGGCACAAGTATTAACAATATGCAATGCTTAAGAGTTATATATATGGTATCAGAAACTTCCTCTTCAAACACTTACCGGATGAGGCAGAAGAAGATGTCA
>NW_010932888.1:0-364 GCF_000633955.1 Camelina sativa | reverse complement strand
TTAAGTTTAGCATTATGTGGGATGAATGAATGTTGAATTTTAGGATTAGAGTTATATTTATGTTTAATGGGGTTTTAATGCTTTTTGAAGTGAGATTATTTTTATTTAATTACTATATTTGTCTTGTGTTATTAGAAAGGTATTTGAAGAGTTATCTTCGAATTTTTTATTGACATATTGTTTTTTTGTAATTTTAAGCCCAACATGTAGACACAATATTTTGAATACAAAATATTTCTTTTGATGTGTCTTTTAAATTTTTTTTCGTTATATTATTTTATGTACTTCAGTTTGATGGATTTCATAGTAATTAGTTCAGTCACCTTGATGGAAATATTTAATTTGTAAAACATTTTATTTTTAT
>NW_010932887.1:0-364 GCF_000633955.1 Camelina sativa | reverse complement strand
CAGTTGAAATCGATGACGAAACATACGAAGAGATTGTCCGGGTACGTCCTTTTTTTTTCCTTCTGACTCTCTGATAAGGATTTATGGACAATTGAGGGATCTTCATGGCCTAGACACAGCTCGATGACTCTGTTTTGTACCTGTGTAATTCATTTACATAGTTGCCAAAATTGAAACGTGTAACAAAAATGACATCGGATTATAACCTACAAGAATCTTAGTACTCTGAAATCTGAATGTTAAGCTATTAGTACAACATTAGTTAATGGCACTCCTCTAGTTGTGAGCTAGATTCTGATCCAATTTGGATCTATTATTGTATGTGATTGCAGACAACAAAGCGGACGATTGATTATCTGTTTGT
>NW_010932886.1:0-364 GCF_000633955.1 Camelina sativa | reverse complement strand
ACAGTAACAAAGCCGTTTACTGCTTTGAATCAACGTTTTCACGGTTTAGCTTATTTTGGGACAAAATAGGTAAAAGTGGTGTCTAAACTCTCCAAATTCAACCAAAACTCTTATAAGTAGTCAAATACATTCGATTGTTACACATTCTGCCCCTAGAAACAGTAACNTTTTCTCGGTTTTAGCCTATTTTGGGACAAAATATGTAAAAGTGGTGTCAAAACATTCCAAATTCAACCCAAACTCTTATAAGTAGTCAAATAAATTGGATTATTACATATTTTGACCCTAGAAAGACTAGCGTAGCTATTTACTGCTTAGATTCAATGTTTTCTCTAAGTTTTAGCCTGTTTTCTCGGTTTATGCC
>NW_010932885.1:0-364 GCF_000633955.1 Camelina sativa | reverse complement strand
GAGAGAGAGAGAATCGAACAAAGAGAAGAAGAAGAATTAGCTTCTTACCATTAAAGGATCCTAGTTACATTCTACTTATAGACTAATTACACAGCATATTCCTAAGGAATCTATACACGGTTTTCATGTGTGAAAGTGACATCCTTCTCTCTTACTTAAACATGTGACTTTGGGTGTAAAAATATCTCCCACTTGCACTAAACCTCCAACGGTCGGGAATGAGAAGGATCTAGAGACATGATGTCTCACCAAGACATGTAAAGCTTCTAGTGGGCTTCTTTACACGAGATGGTAAGGTTGGCCCGGTGAGAGTGTACGGACGTTGACTTGTACGGATGGGGTGATCATGATCTCAACTTATACT
>NW_010932884.1:0-364 GCF_000633955.1 Camelina sativa | reverse complement strand
TTCTTCTATCCTCTCAAATATGTGATAAGCACAATTTGCTCCAACAAACCCTCCCTAAACTAAGCTCGGTGAAACACAGCTTAGCTTATCCGTTGCTGAGCAAATCCCAAGCTGATCCCTCAACCTTTCAAACGTCTCTCTCTTCAAAGGCTTTGTAAAGATATCCGCCACTTGCTCTACTGTGCCACAATGCTCCAATTGTATCTCCCCATCTTTAACCAAGTCACGTAAGAAATGAAAACGAACTCCAATATGCTTGCACCTTCCATGAAAAACCGGATTCTTTGACAGCTTAATTGTTGAGGTGTTGTCACAAAGAATGACAGTGCTACTTCCCTCTACTTCATATCCCAACTCTCTCAAA
>NW_010932883.1:0-364 GCF_000633955.1 Camelina sativa | reverse complement strand
CCAGTCTCAGAAAGATTGGGACTTGGAGGATTACTCTGCAGGCTGCGTTAGAAATACTGCGTTACAATGCTCTCCTGGAGACGTCAACCAGTTTTTTCCCATTCGAAATATGAAAGTAGCTAATCATTCAAAGGTATTGACGCAAACAAGTCTTAGTATTTGTGCCTCTACTTGCCAAAGGGATTGTTCTTGTAAGGCTTATGCACATGATGAAGGCTCGAACCAATGCTTGATTTGGGCTAAAGATGTCTTCAATCTTCAGCAACTCGAAGAAGATAACAGTGATCAGGGGAATACGTTTTATCTTAGGCTGGCTCCTTCTGATATTCCTAATGGTTCTTCCAGTAAGAGTAACAAAGCGATT
>NW_010932882.1:0-364 GCF_000633955.1 Camelina sativa | reverse complement strand
AAATCATAATTTTGTATAGTAATCAAAAAATATAATAATTTTTCTATATTAAAAAATGGTTGAAAATTGGAAAACTCTTGATTTACGTGTTTTGGTCATTCTTACTTTTTAAATTGCCAAGAGAATATGTAATTTCTTGGTTTTTTGCGAGATTAGTTCCTATTTACATTAATTTAGTCAAAAAAATATAATTCATTTTTTCATAAAAAAACATAATAAAAATTTGTAAAAATCTCGATTTACGTGTTTTGGTCAATCTTACTTTTTAAATCGCCAAGAGAATTTGTAATATCTTTGTTTTTTGGTGAGATTAGTTTCTATCTACGTTAATTTAGCCAAACTAGTTTTAGTGTTAGTAAACCTT
>NW_010932881.1:0-364 GCF_000633955.1 Camelina sativa | reverse complement strand
GTCACTAACCTATTAACTTTGAGCTTTGAGTCTATTTCCTTCAGTTTTTTTTGAAAAAATGTCTTTAAGAATCACTAGGAAGTCTCAACAAACCGCTGCAACCTTCATGGAACGTCATGATGCTCGCCTTGAATCAAGAGGAGAAGCTGGAAGGGCCATTCGACGCCCCACTCGATCATGCATTCGACCGAGTGGCCGTTCGAGCAGCCGGTCGAGCCAGATGTCGTGTCCAAGGAGAGAGTCAGTTGAGGAAGATCCTGAGAGGACTGAAAGTGAAGAAGAATGGGAGCCAACTCTTAGTGATTTCATAAGGAGAAACAAGGCCAAAGGGAAGAGACCAGCAGTTGAGGTTGAACAAGAGGAG
>NW_010932880.1:0-364 GCF_000633955.1 Camelina sativa | reverse complement strand
GGCTTAGTACAGTTTCCAGCTCAACTAATTATTTTGTTCATAAGCGATTGGATGTCTGTTATCCTGAAATTAGTCACTTATTGTAGATGCTTTGTTTAAAAAACAGAAGACTTTGTTTCGACCACAACAGGTGATGATTGTTAAATACAAATTGACAATGTTATATTAAAATTCAAATTTTAACAGTTTTTATACTAATCAGGAATCATAATCAACCATGGAATATAATATAGGTTTGTGATTACTTTTTATAACTTTAAAAGTAAAGTTGTGGACATCTATATATTCTCAGATTCTCTAGCAGGTTCTTGTGAAACTGATTTCTATATTCTATATCGCTTAAATCAAAAACCAGAAGCAAATC
>NW_010932879.1:0-364 GCF_000633955.1 Camelina sativa | reverse complement strand
ATTCTGGCACTGCAACAATAGCTTGATCAGGACACTCTTCAACTTTTTCACTTGAGAATTTAGTGAAATCCTCATCTTTGTTCTCATTCATTTCCTCGGTGCTTTTAGGCTGTGGGATAACAGCTTCTTCATCGACTTCAGTCAAGTTCTGAACATCTTTAACAGGAACAATCTCTAGTGAATATTGTTTCTTGGACTCTTCTTGTACCTTCTTATCTACTGAATGCACAGTGTCTACATACAGAGTTTTCTCTGCCACAGGAGTCTCAGAGGAAGGTTCCCATGTATTATCATCGCTAGCCAACAATTCACCAAAGTTTTTGCTGACTTTTGCGCGTGAAGCAGTGCCAAAGTTCTCAAGTTT
>NW_010932878.1:0-364 GCF_000633955.1 Camelina sativa | reverse complement strand
CTTTATTTTCAAAAACTTCTCTTGCGCATTTGCCTATAACACCAAAAACACCCAGAGGATGAACTACACTCTTCTTCCACAAAAGGATAAAGACTAAGTAATTTAAGTCCATCAACTAACTTCAAGTAGGTCTATCAAAGCACCATACAAAGTCCCAATTCCATGAATTTGTATATATAAGACAAACATGTAAGCATTGAAACATCCATACATAGTTCCAAATACATGAATTTGATTCTACATACAAAAACATCTAAGCAGCCATACAAATGTTACAAACCATGAATAAGTTCCATTGAAATAGAAACCATAAAAGAGTACCTCTTTATTAACATCTGGGTGATACTTGAGAGCAAGTTTACGG
>NW_010932877.1:0-364 GCF_000633955.1 Camelina sativa | reverse complement strand
TCAAGTGACTTCACGTTATGAGCCCTCTGTTCATTGGTTTCCTTTAATAATGATCCGATTTCTTTCTCTCGTTCTTCAACTCTTGCTTCTAAGACTGTAACTTTGGAGACCGCCTCCATTTCAGACAAACGAAGTTTGCGCAGTTCATCCTCCAAGTCAGTCTTCTGTCTCTCCAAGTTTTCAACTTGCCTCTCAGCTCGTTCGATCTGAGCAAGTCTCTCCATCGCCAACCTCTGAGTCTCACTTTTCTCCTTTTGGGAAGTGACAGCATCAGCTCGTGCTTTATCCGCCAGTTCGATAGCACGTTTAGCTTCTAGTTCAGCTGTCTTACATCTCTCTTTGACTTCATCGAAACTTTGAAACT
>NW_010932876.1:0-364 GCF_000633955.1 Camelina sativa | reverse complement strand
ATCTTCATACTCCAATTCCTTCAAACTGCATCATCTTGAGACTAATCAACCATCGAGAACCATCACTCATAACTTTCCATCTATGGAAGAGTGAGGAATTACCATCAATTGGACGAAAATTCAAGTGCGTAGTACACAAAGAGCCAACAATCTCTTTAGCACTCATTTAGTGAAAAGTGTTATCATGAAGAACAAACAAAAGGCTTCAAAAACCGACACAAGGTCGGAGTTTGTACCGAAAAAATATCGGAAAACTAAAGTCCGGGAAACACCGGAAGACTATAATACAAAACCTAAACCCGACAAGTAGTCGGAGAACTCTGATTTTATTCAAAGAAAACAAAAAAACTGAGTTTCTCTCTCT
>NW_010932875.1:0-364 GCF_000633955.1 Camelina sativa | reverse complement strand
GATCATACATCCTTCTTATGATCTCTATTTATATTGTTCTAGACTTCCTTTTCCAAAACATCCTAACTTCCTTTTTAGTTTAGGATTACAACTTTTCTTTTTCCTAACTAGATTCCTAATTGGGAAAATTATAAAAAAATGAGCTTTTTCCAAACATTTGGCCATCTACACTTTTTTTTGAAGATAGTCAATTGTGACGAAAATACCCCTACTAACAAATATATTGAAGTTTTTAGGAGTTTAAACCAAAAAACAAACAGTAAAATCATGTTAGTATACAACTGTGCAAAAAGTTTTTTGAAAAAAAAATGTTTTGAATGTCAAAAATCAGTTTGTAAATTGATGATTTCTGGTCTAAATTGTT
>NW_010932874.1:0-364 GCF_000633955.1 Camelina sativa | reverse complement strand
AGAGGATACATTAGGATCGGATCTGGTTTGATGTGAAGAAAGGATTCAATTAATAACATTATTTCTCATAACCTTGATTGGCCTTATAGGGCAAGCTGACGATCAGAAAAACTGGAGATTATACTTTCAATACGAGAGCAGCTTTCAAACATCCACTATATAAAACATAATTTTATCATAAATTTAAAGTCCTATCAACTAAGCATCATAATGTTTTTCTAGAAAAAGAGGATCATAATATGTAAATTAAAAACAAAAAAGCAAAAAAAACTCCAGCACACCATTCCATAATCGAAATTAATCTAGTACCGATACAATCGATATTATTACTCTAACACAAAGGCTGCCGTTAAGACGAGGACAA
>NW_010932873.1:0-364 GCF_000633955.1 Camelina sativa | reverse complement strand
GTCCAATAACTCTCAGGAACTTGCCTCCCGCAACTCTAACAACTCCAATACGCTTCTTAGGATCCCCTCTGATTCCCGCGCTCTCTGCACACTCTGGAGTAATTAAGCTATGAGTAGTTCCAAAATCAAACATAGTGCATCGACCGATGCAATCCCTAAACCGGGACTTCGATTCGCGGATGTTACAGTTTAATCTTTAATTTCAATATTTATCCTATGAATCTTGAATTTTTCTTGATTTTTTCTGATTGTTATATATGTTAATTCTTTTTTTTATTATTTTAAAATTCTGATCAGTGAGAATTAACATTTGTTTTTTCTTTTAAAATTTTTATTTTTACGAATCTTGAGTTTTTTTTTTTTT
>NW_010932872.1:0-364 GCF_000633955.1 Camelina sativa | reverse complement strand
GCAGGCTCGCCATATGTTAAGTAAGGCAAGATTCTAGCAACCATCTCCGTGTTCCTTTGTTGTTTGTTCGATTTCTTAAGCCCTGAAGGATGGCTTAGCCTTTCTAAGAACATAAGCACTATTTTCTTGGCCTGTTCCCAAGTTCCAGTTTCCTCGTTACTGACAGTCAAAGCACTTTCCGTGGCGCTGATGCTGTCACTTTCATTTGCTTCAAGTGTCAAACTCTCAACAATTAAAAGAATACCTTCAGCTGGCTCCATAGCATCTACAGAAAATGCCCTCCTAGCTGTTTCAAGAAGTACGCTTAAAGCCCCTAGCCTGAGTAGAGCTCGCCTGTTCTCTCTAATCTTGCAGCAATGGTTTA
>NW_010932871.1:0-364 GCF_000633955.1 Camelina sativa | reverse complement strand
TCCCTCTTTGAACCCTAACCTACAGACCAAACCCTACTTTCCATTACAATAATTAAAAACCAAAATCTGAAAAACGTAGTTTTGGTTTTAATTCGAAAGGTGATAAAAAAATTATTTCGCTACATCATGTCATATTAACAAAAGTGTACAGTGAAACTTAAATTTCAAAATCATTTGTTTTATAATTAGTGAAGAAAATAATTTTTTTTAATACTTATAGATATAGATAAATATATTCTGGTCTTTGGGTCTTTATCCCAACATGCCACGTCATAATCGCACTTCTACATATCAAGGGAGTGAGACACACGCGACCGTGACGGATTCCAAGCGGAATTATTCAATCGGGTTTACAAAAGAGGTT
>NW_010932870.1:0-364 GCF_000633955.1 Camelina sativa | reverse complement strand
ATTTCTATTATTATCCTTGATAAGGTGATTTCCATCTTATCAAATTGGTGCTTTCATTGAGAGTTGAACTCAAGGATTTATCAAAAAAAAAAAAAGTGAAAATGAATGTCGGTGATGAAGCTTGCGATCGTATCCTACGATCTTGTGAGGAGATTAAGTGTTATGTGCAGGAGTTGGTTCGAACGAATCGCGAGAGACAACAACTCTTATTCGACCTACAAACCGGTGTACATAACATCACGGTGAGCTCAGATCTTCCGTCAGCTAGTCATCAAACCACCAAGGTGAGTCCAGATCCTCCACCATCCGTCCTACAAACCGTCACGGCGAGTCTAGATCGTCCACAATCAGAGCCTACCCCAAG
>NW_010932869.1:0-364 GCF_000633955.1 Camelina sativa | reverse complement strand
CAGCTTCTTTTGTGAGAAAAGGAAGTCAGGAGAAACAAAATGGGAAAGGCAAGCCATTCAAAATGGAGAAACTACGATGATCTGAATGAGTACTTTTGGTGAGTCAGCTTAGCTTGATCTGTTATGTATATATATTAGACAAGTGTGGCTATGTGAGCACATTCATTTTAAATTTTCAGGGATAAGAGGTGTTTTAGGCTGAAATGGCCAATGAACTTTAAGGCAGATTTTTTCATCCACACTGATGAGATCTCACCACTTCCGAATCAGGTGTTAATTTTGTGTGTTTATTACTACTTTATGCAGTATGGTTTTAATCTTTATCTTTAATAGGGACATTTTCATTACCTTGGAAACATTTGAT
>NW_010932868.1:0-364 GCF_000633955.1 Camelina sativa | reverse complement strand
GCCCCTACAACAAACATTCATAACGTTTATAAGCATTTCATCAACCATGACCACCCCCCGTGATCCGCGTAAGGCATCACAATGTCCTACCAACCACCATATTCCCTCCCGGAACGTCACCTCCACTGTGGCCACTCCTAGGCCAGACTCCAAAACATCCCAACCACTTTGGATGTTCACACACACCCTTTCCATAAATAGACAACTTCTAACTCATGCAAAACTTTCCATTTTTGGAAACTTTCTATTTATGGAAACTTCCCATTTTTAGAAATCTCGTGCAAATTTCTTTTTCCACATGACACACAAGTCAAAACTCCAAAAGAACTCTATTTTATGATAACACGATCGACGATATTCCTGC
>NW_010932867.1:0-364 GCF_000633955.1 Camelina sativa | reverse complement strand
TCTTGATCATGTGCGAACTCAGTAGTCTCAGTTAATGCTTGAGTACAACTTAAGCTATATCAACAGAAATTTGCCTGTCTACATTCTGTTTCATATCTTTTCTGATTAGCCTGATTATGCTACAGATCATCAAGAATGGTTTTACTAAAAGGATTTGATGAGAATGGATTTGTCTGGTTAGTACATTCTCTTCCTTTTTCTGCTTATATTTGGGTATGAAGATCTCTGTGTGCAACATGGTTTTACTTGCTTAAATTGTACAATGCAGGTTCACTAACTACGAAAGTAAAAAGGGTTCTGAACTATCAGAAAATCCTTGTGCCGCGCTTCTTTTCTACTGGGAAAGTTTGAATCGGCAGGTGGG
>NW_010932866.1:0-364 GCF_000633955.1 Camelina sativa | reverse complement strand
GAATGACCATAAACATCAAACGGTTCTTTGATTATTCAACACCTTGGGATGGCGAGTCTGCAATGGTTAGAGACTTTACGAGCGTTGGGAGTGCTTACGAAGCGACGGAGGCTAGGGTTTCTCATGTAACCACATAGGCATGGCTTCTGCTCTTTGAGCCTAGCACAGCACAACGCCGATGGTGGAGAAGACGACGTTATCGCCGCTGCACATGGGCTTAGTTGCATTGGCGAGCATGTCACGGCTTCAGCCGCGGGAAGTAGGACCAATAAGAGGACCGCCGCGAGGGCAAAAACGGAAACCCATGTGGCCTTCATCATCACCATTTTTCTTTCTTTTGTTTGTATTTTGAGTTGATAGAAGT
>NW_010932865.1:0-364 GCF_000633955.1 Camelina sativa | reverse complement strand
TTCACAAGTAAGCAAGTACGGTTGGTCAGTGGTAATATGATGAAGCCGAAGTTTTTCATTTAAAAGAAACAACTAGTACTATACTAAATGATCATCATATGTATATCTCTCGTACTTTATAAAGCTTGGCGTGCATGGTAGTCTAGCCATGCTCATATCAAATTTATCTGAGCCTGAATCATATCAAATATATTCTATTAACTACACTTTGATTCTTGTCCTGTTCTTATGTAATTCATATCTTAATTTTGTAAATAAAAACCAACAGAATTTTTATTTATATATTTTCTTTTTAGGTGCATATATAAAGAGAAGTAAGTGGATAGTTATATATATTGATAGAAAAATCTATTGCGTGAGACAC
>NW_010932864.1:0-364 GCF_000633955.1 Camelina sativa | reverse complement strand
GTGTAATCGCCAGCATATTGGAACGAAGGTCCATACCTGAATGGAGCGACCATGAGTTAAGATTTTGTGAAGATCCTATAATAAGTTTAGCATCTAACCTAAAAAGATCCTAAAAAGAACATCTACTTACCCAGTATAGCACGAAAATCTTTCAACGCCCACAATTTCAATTGCTTCATTTGCATCCATACGAGGCAAAAAGATCATGCCGGCGATAAGTTCTGGGTTGATCACAAACCTTATTTCTTCCTACATAAGTAGTAGAGTTTAGTAGCTGATATAGTAGAGTTTTAAAGAAGAGAAAAAAAAAAAAAGGGAGTAAGAGTCAGACCTGTAGAGTATCATAACTCAGAGTAAGTCCTCC
>NW_010932863.1:0-364 GCF_000633955.1 Camelina sativa | reverse complement strand
CGTATGGCCCAACAATACAGTTACTTAACTTAATATATTATTATGGACTAAAATAATTAAATCTTCTCGCCCGAAAGAGGAGAGTTAAAACAGGCAAACTGTTTTTAAGGAAGTAAATACAAATTGATGGAGTTTTGTTAATACTACTAGGTTGATACAACGATATGTGGCAGGTATTATTTAGGGAAATATCTAAAGAAGACTACATATAAGTATAAAAAAGATTTTAACTTGCAACACACACCGGATTAAATAACCTCTTAAAAATGAGAATTGCATTTGTAATTTACATTGACAATTTAAATAATTAATGAAGTGTATACCGAAGCCCCAAATGGGTCAATTAAAAAATATATTTATAATA
>NW_010932862.1:0-364 GCF_000633955.1 Camelina sativa | reverse complement strand
GGAGTCGAAGAAGAAGAAGAAGATAGATAGATAGATAGATTTGGGGGAAAACAAATGTGACCGTTGCGGCGACGCTCTCTAATAACGGCTGGTTTTTTTTTTTCCTAAAGCTCATTAAATTAATAATGCTCTTTTGATACTTGTAAACTGATATTAAAATTATTACACTGACAACCCCCCTTGACAGCTAGCTCTAAAACTTGAAGTGTTAGTCCACGTTTCTATATATGTTTCTTCATTTTCTTTTTTTTTGAACAAACATATGTTTCTTCATTTTCAACTTTTTATAATTTATGAGGCAACGTTAGTGTTTTTTTAAAAAATTATATGATTTATGAACATTAAAGAAACTCGATTGTAGAGG
>NW_010932861.1:0-364 GCF_000633955.1 Camelina sativa | reverse complement strand
GATTTTTCGGTTTTAGAAAAATGATACCCATTCGTGTATTTTGCCCACCACCCCTACCTGAAACCACAAGACTTTGAATTATTTACTTAGAAAACAAATTCAAATTGATGGCAAATTGATCTGACAAAGCAAGAGATGGTCCTCCGGTTCCGGCATGGTTCTCCGGCATCCGTTGCTGTCTTTTCTTCAATCTTGAGTCAACACGTGGCTCCACGTGCCCATCATGCATAAATTGTAATTTCCTTCTATTAGGATTTTAATTATTCTAGTTATGGGTTTAATTACTCAAGATTGTAATCATTGTTCCCTCTTGTATCTAGCCTTTTAGGCTTTCTTAATCAATGAATTGCCGAAAAAAAAAAAA
>NW_010932860.1:0-364 GCF_000633955.1 Camelina sativa | reverse complement strand
GACCAAAGCGAAGACGAGATGGAAATTCAAAACCTACTCGCCGAATGACGTGAAGACAGCGGTCACGAAAAACGACCGCATACAGACCGCAAGCCCGACCAACTNGACGATACGACGAATCAACATGATAATGGGCGGGCTAGCCGGATGCAACGATTCGGTCAGAGCGATCAGAGATTATACTAAGAAAGCTGAAATGACGAAATCTTGGCTGTCAAGGTTCGAGGCTGAAAGCATGCCAATCACTTTCGACGGAAAAGATCTAGAAGGTTTGGATTTACCGCATAACGACCCATTAGTCGTCGAGCTCTTGATCAGCGAAAGCGAGGTGACGAGAATATTGATCGACACTGGAAGCTCGGTC
>NW_010932859.1:0-364 GCF_000633955.1 Camelina sativa | reverse complement strand
GGAAATTCGTTCCACTCTTTTTAAGATGGCAGGTTGCAAGGCACCGGGGCCTGACGGTTATACGGTTGATTTCTTTAAGAAAACTTGGTCAATTTTGGGGTCTGATTTCATTGTTGCTGTTCAATCCTTTTTCTTGAAGGAGTTTCTTCCTAAAGGGGTTAACTCGACAATCCTAGCTCTTATCCCTAAGAAGGCAGATTCTAAGGAACTGAAAGATTACCGTCCTATCTCCTGCTGCAATGTGCTATATAAGGTTGTTTCAAAGATCATTGCCAATCGGTTAAAGGCTATCCTGCCAGAGTTCATCGCTCCAAACCAATCTGCTTTTATCAAAGATCGCCTTATGATGGAGAATTTGTTGCTT
>NW_010932858.1:0-364 GCF_000633955.1 Camelina sativa | reverse complement strand
TCCTTGTCGGGTTCTTCTGATAAGTATTTAAAGAAATCCCGACTTAGCCAATCGAAGTACAAAAAGCTCTTATTGTCGAAGGTTGTCGTCGCCTTCATGAAGTTATATGCCAACGTATCGATCAGCAGACCTCCCATATTTATGCCATGTTTGTTCTTCCATGCTCGAACCATTTTGCAAAGCAATCGAAGGTTTTTATTCCTCTTGTCGTTCAGCTCTCTTACCGCAGTCATTTCCTGACGGGGTTTCGTGATCTTCCAGGTACCTCCGTAGTGTGTGTCGGGATACTGGAAGTAGCCATTTCCCCCACCGTCAGTTTCTTCAAATACGGGCTGAACCTCTATATAGAAGTTGGTATAAGTTA
>NW_010932857.1:0-364 GCF_000633955.1 Camelina sativa | reverse complement strand
TGATTTCCATGAACGTGACGGCTATCTTTTTAAAGGAGATAGGCTTTGCATTCCTTGTTCTTCTCTGCGCGAGAAGTTGATACGAGATTTACATGGCGGTGGTCTTAGTGGTCATTTGGGACGTGATAAGACAATCGCAAGTTTAGAGGAAAGGTATTATTGGCCGCATCTTCGGAAGGACGCTGGAGCTATTGTTCGGAGGTGTTATATATGTCAGGTTTCTAAAGGTCAATCTCAGAATACGGGCCTTTACATGCCATTACCCGTTCCTGATGATATCTGGCAAGACCTGTCTATGGATTTTGTGTTGGGATTACCACGGACTCAACGAGGTGTGGATTCTGTGTTTGTTGTTGTTGACAGG
>NW_010932856.1:0-364 GCF_000633955.1 Camelina sativa | reverse complement strand
TTTAAGGATAGCATTCCAACATTGATAGTTTAGTTAGTCAACCTAGAATCATTATTTTAAAGAAGAGAATATGTCTTAACTTTTTAAAAACGATCGTCAACAAAAATAATACTTAAATCTTTTTTGACAAACTTTTTTTTCTTTCAAATATGTAGCAACGCATTTTCTTTCAGCTTTAATAATTGAACTTTTTGTATTTCATACTTTAAGCTGGCTGTTTTGTTGTTTTGTTTTCAACTCTACATCCTCAGTAACATTCAAATATCCCTTTTTTAATAAAAGGGAAGTACATGACTTCAAATTGGTAGACCATATACTATTAATATAGGTTATAACTAAGATTAATTATTTGATAGGTTATATG
>NW_010932855.1:0-364 GCF_000633955.1 Camelina sativa | reverse complement strand
GGTGAGAGGTTAGAATATTTTAGATAATAGATATATAGTAAATGTTTATCGTGAATGAAGTTTGAAGTTGCAAAAAAAATTTGACAAAAAAAAAAAGNTATATATATATATATATCTAGAAAAGAGGAATATGAAAAGTGATTGGAAGTTACTTACAAATTTATGTCGGTTTTTTTTTTGTCAGTTCGAAATTGAAGTAATCAAGGCGAAGACTTTGAAAATAACAAAAAATTTATGTTTGGTGTATAATCCATACATGCAATGGTTAGATTTGATCGAAACTATACATTGTAATAGATTAATTCATATTTATATTATACTAATACTAATTAGACAGTCTGCTTGAATTGCAGTTTTTACTAAT
>NW_010932854.1:0-364 GCF_000633955.1 Camelina sativa | reverse complement strand
TTATGTTCCCATGTCTTCTCGTTTCTCTCTGTTTTTGTATTTGTATTATGGTGTTATAATATTTAAAACCATACTTACAATTGTTATGTTTCCTTTCTAATCTAATAATAGTATAATGTTCTCCCAGCTTATATATCCTTTGCCAATTGTAGTGCTGCGGTGTGTTTTTGGAATCCCCATTTGTCTATTTGCATTGGTTTCAAGTAGAGGTTTTGACTGTGGTTCTTATGTCGTCTATTTGGTTACATTTACCTTGATTACTTGGTGTTCTTAATTAAAATTTTGTATTTGTATTATGGTGTTATAATATTTTAAACCATACTTGTTGTTTTCAATTTGGAGGTCAGCTATGTTTTTGGGAACC
>NW_010932853.1:0-364 GCF_000633955.1 Camelina sativa | reverse complement strand
TTAACAAATTTAACTCGATCCCGACACTTGCCTATGCTACCAAAAACATTACCACAACGCCATTTCCAACCCCACCAAACTGTCATACCAAACAGCGTTGACCATGAGTTACCCCGACCTGGTAACCTGCAGTTAAGTTTTCATACAACCATTCCAACAGAGTAGAAGTAAAGAACCGAGTACGCTTAGCAGCAGACACCAATTGCTGCCAAAGACCCGCCATCGCCCCACAATCTCGTAAATCATGGAGAATTGTCTCAATCCCACCATTGCAGACCTGACAATTTGGTGACTCTCCATGTGACGACGAAACCTCTCCTCATTAGTCATAATCACCTAGTGTCCTACTAACCATAAGAAGGTT
>NW_010932852.1:0-364 GCF_000633955.1 Camelina sativa | reverse complement strand
GAGAAAAGCTGCAGCTACTGGCTTATCAATCTCCATGTAATGTCAGAGGGAACTGCAGTCACTGCACTGTCTAGGACGCTTGCTTGGTTCCGTAAGCAGATGTTAGTCTCTGGAACTTGCCCTTCCCGGATTGATATAGTAACTGGTTGGGGAAGACGTAGTAGAGTCACCGGTACCTCGATGGTGAGACAAGCAGTTGAAGAGCTCCTCAACATCTTTGGTTCACCGTTTTTCACGGAGAGTGGAAACTCAGGTTGTTTCGTTGGGTGTGGAGAGTCTCTCAACAAATGGCTGCTTCAGTCTCATGTTGAGAGGATGCATTTGCTGTGAGTTTTTGTATCACATTTAGGCTTTTTATTTTTTT
>NW_010932851.1:0-364 GCF_000633955.1 Camelina sativa | reverse complement strand
TGGACAACCGAGCGATGTGCAGTTTGCAGATGGGTTGAAGATTGGGATTACAACAAGATCATTATCTGCAACAGGTGCTGCTCTAAAATGCTTAGTTTATCTAAATTTTAACGACAAAGCATAGATTTTGATTAAAAAGCATTACTTCGTGCCTATTGTTAACTTTGTGCATGCTTGATTTGACGTTTGCATTATCTTTTGATCACCATACATCTCTTGTATTATTGAAGTTCATGGCCATTATTATTAACAATAATTATATCTTGAAATATCTAGAGGAACAGTATCTGACTTGTGAATATTTTTGTCTTCTGTCCCTTTGCTCTTCACTCTTCAGATGCCAAATAGCAGTTCATCAGGAATG
>NW_010932850.1:0-364 GCF_000633955.1 Camelina sativa | reverse complement strand
CTGACGGGTGAGCCTGCCGCGGTTGAAACGAAACAAGCGGCGGTGAAGTCGATCCCGATCCTGATGATGATGACGATCTGGATCCGGGGATTCGGAGTAAGAAGCCACGGGTTTTAAAGAAGAAGACGGGGATGAGGAAGGAGACGAGAACGAGATTTGCGGAAGCCAACGCATAGCGTGAGAATCATGGTATGCTCATACAAAATCTGCTGCTGCTGCTGCACATGAATCCTTTTTTTTGTGATTTTCTTTCTCTTACGATTATTAGAATCGAGCAGAAGAAGAAGAAGAAGAAAGAAGGAGATGAAAGCGATGACGATGAGGAGGATCCATGGAAGAACCCAACGGATTTAACAGAAAAAAA
>NW_010932849.1:0-364 GCF_000633955.1 Camelina sativa | reverse complement strand
TATTCGATATCTTGTTCAGCATCATATGGTTAGTGGTAACACTGTTTATAGATGTTAAATTATCCGGCTTTAGTTTGATTAGCTTAGATTTCTGTCTTTTAGTTGTTTGGTTCTAATGCTTTTTTTTTTGTTTTTGCAGGTTGATGTTATAGTCACTACAACTGGTGGCGTAGAGGAAGATCTCATCAAATGCCTTGCACCTACATTTAAAGGTGATTTCTCTCTACCTGGCGCTTATCTACGGTCTAAGGGATTGAACCGAATTGGGAACTTGCTGGTTCCTAATGATAACTACTGCAAGTTTGAGGATTGGATCATTCCCATCTTTGACGAGATGTTGAAGGAACAGAAAGAAGAGGTATTA
>NW_010932848.1:0-364 GCF_000633955.1 Camelina sativa | reverse complement strand
TGGAGTTTGCTTTGAGAGCCATCCATTGTCCTATCTCACTTCTCTCTCTCACCACATAAAACTCACAATTCTCTCAATCGAACTCAAAGAATAACATACAGAAAGAAAAAAAACCCTTATCTCATCACACAAAAGAATCTCTTTTCTTCATTATGGCCTCAGTAACCTCAGCCACCGTCGCGATCCCATCTTTCACCGGCCTTAAAGCCTCAACCATCAAACCCTCCGCCTCCGTCAGAATCAACACCGCTGTTGCTGCGTCACGGAAGCTCACAGTGAAGTCATCTCTAAAGGACTTCGGAGTGGCGGCCGTAGCCGCTGCAGCTTCAATTGCTTTGGCTGGAAACGCCATGGCGATAGAGGT
>NW_010932847.1:0-364 GCF_000633955.1 Camelina sativa | reverse complement strand
ATGTTGACACTTTTAACTTGCTCAAACAGTTTCTCAAAGTTTTGCGGGGTCAACTTGTTCAGGATTCCCTTTAATAGCCTTTGTTTTGCTTGTTCTTCATCTGCAACTGTACCCACTTGGTATTTTCTCTCAGCTTTGTGCATCACCTGCATAGGAGCATGTGGAGAAGGAAAAAGTCCCTTTTGTTGGAAATTTGAACCACGTTGCCATAAGTCGGGGGTATTTCTGCCCATTCCTCCCATAGGACCCACAGGTTGCATCGGTCTAGACATAATCGGTCCCTGCATACGAGGGTTTCTTAAAACTCCTGAGTTTCCTCCTTGACCAGGTCGGAAACCTACGTTACCCCCATATCCTGCTGGAA
>NW_010932846.1:0-364 GCF_000633955.1 Camelina sativa | reverse complement strand
AGCCATCACAGTCCATTTTCACCTTTATATTCACCGTCTGCCACACACAAAAAAAAAAGTTCATTAGCAATACGAAGAATTGATTAGGTCCTATATAAATGGATGAAAACATACTTTTTGAGATTTATTTGGATCTTTAGTTTTTGTTTTTCTTAAGTTTTATGGAAAATAAAATTTAAGCTTGTATACAAGAAAAACACTAAAAACTCATTAATCAAAAGACTAAGAAGCAATAAGAAGTTCAGAAGCAGTTTGAGTATATAGCAAAACGAAGTCGTTGTAAATATAAACCTGCATGACTTTACGCTTCCTCCTTCTGGTGACTTGGAAGTAGTCGGAGATATAATCGGAGAGAGAATCAAGA
>NW_010932845.1:0-364 GCF_000633955.1 Camelina sativa | reverse complement strand
AATTGACACAGTTTTGTCTGATTGTTGTTGAGAGGTCAAAGACTCTAGTAAATAATGCTAGAGAATCGAGTTTATATAAGTTCTTATTTACTGTCTTGTTTCTGTGATGCATAGATTCAGAAAAGTTTATACATGTAAAGAACATAGAAATCAATTCTTGTGTCTCTAGTTTTCTACGCTTATTTCGATTTTTCCTGCTGCTCTCTGGTCATTACCAGTTGCTGATGATATTTTGTTGGCTTGTAATTGTGAATTGTAGTTGGATTTTCGGATCTGTAGTTGCGGCTTTGTAGCTGTTCAGTACAATAACTATAAGGTATTTACGGCTTTGTAGCTGTTCAATTAAAGATTAGTTGTGTTGTAA
>NW_010932844.1:0-364 GCF_000633955.1 Camelina sativa | reverse complement strand
CATGTCTTGATTTATTATGTACAAAGGATAGGAGAGTTGACTTATCAGTACTCTAAAAATTAACCACTGACGTTGAACGTGCATACAATTATCGCTGCTGAAATTTATGCATGCTAGTATTATAATATCGATCGAGCATGAATATACCCAAGATGCTGATATTAATTAGTAATCATATGTAGAAGTGATATTAAAACCGTATGCTCGAACTGTTATGTACTGAGGTTTACAAGTCTACTACGTCTTTTTATTATTATTTTTTACAAGTCTGGCCGGATCAGAGTCTTTCACTTCTAGTCAAGCAATCCCGGTTTGGCAAACCGGCAAATTTTGTAAGGAACCGAGTAAAAAATAAAACCAACAT
>NW_010932843.1:0-364 GCF_000633955.1 Camelina sativa | reverse complement strand
AAACACGTTGACGATCTAACGGCTCAGATCAATCAGCTGTCGAACGACAACCGTCAGATCTTGAACAGCCTCACCGTGACATCTCAGCTTTACATGAAGATCCAAGCCGAGAACTCTGTTCTCACCGCTCAGATGTCTGAGCTTAGCACCAGGCTCCAGTCTTTGAACGAGATCGTTGATCTCGTTCAATCCAACGGTGCAGGATTTGGTGTTGACCAGATCGACGGCTGTGGTTTCGATGATCGTACGGTTGGGATTGACGGATATTACGATGATATGATGAGTGGTGTTAATCATTGGGGTGGTTCGGTTTACTCTAACCAACCCATCATGGCTAATGATATCAATATGTATTGATTAATAA
>NW_010932842.1:0-364 GCF_000633955.1 Camelina sativa | reverse complement strand
TAAGTTGACAACTTCACTCTGTTATTATTGACTGTTCCAAAACTTTGTTGGATTGTAACTGGTGAGAAATTGCTGTTTTGATCATCAAGATTCTCTTTGCCTGCAGGATATAATAATCATGCCAAAAGATTATTAAAGTGGATGATACACAATTCTAATACACACTAAAAGATTTGAGGTAAACACCAAACCCCTATTTACCATTTATGTTTGATGGAGTACCCATGTTTCCTGTTGGATAGATTGATTCTTCTAGGAGAACCGGAGATAAATTAGTTAAGTCTGTAAAAAGCCTTCCAAAAACCCCTTTCACTTTTACACAATCCACTTTTGCTTGAGTAGTATGAGAATTCTCATTGACGAA
>NW_010932841.1:0-364 GCF_000633955.1 Camelina sativa | reverse complement strand
ATTTACCAAATCAGCTTCAACTGTAAGTAAACAACTTCACACCTTATAAGAAGATAGTTTGATTACGCTTGGTAGATGAGTTTTAAGGGAAGGATATGCCTTTGTTTTCCTTGCACTAACATTCTAGACTCATCTTTCTTTCCTTGAAATAGCAAGAGGCAGCAGATGCTGTTAAGCCTTTCAAAGATGATCCGGCTAAACAAGAGAGATTTGAGCAGTTTCTCAAGGAGAAATACAAAGGAGGGTTACGTTCAACAGACTTCAACAGAGTTAACAGCATGTCTGAATCAGCTCGTGCTCAAGAGAGGCTGGACTTTGAGGCTGCAGCTGAGGCAATCGAGAAAGGGAAAGCTTATAAGGAGGT
>NW_010932840.1:0-364 GCF_000633955.1 Camelina sativa | reverse complement strand
TGCTAAATCGCTTAACCTTTTCTTGATATTCTTTTTTCCTTTCAGTAATATCATCGATGGCATTATCGGAAGATACGATGTCGAAATGCTCAGAACACCTAAGTGCTTATAAATCGGCATGTGAAGACCACCCACACCTCAAATCCTTTGATTTTTCGCTTCAGCAGCGAACCATCAAAGCGATAGACTCACTCACTAATGGAGCCGAGACTGGGACTGGGTTTATGTCCCAACACGAAATACACATGGAGGTCTCCAAACACCTACTCGAAGTTAGCCAAGATGTGGCAAACTTCATATTTGAAACCGAAGACAATGTGTGGGAGAGCAAAGCTCTAAAATCTTTGGTCACGGCCTATTTTGA
>NW_010932839.1:0-365 GCF_000633955.1 Camelina sativa | reverse complement strand
ATTAACTTGGGCATTGATCCTAGTCTAGTGAATAAACAAGCTAACAACGGAATACTCATCATAGATCCCTAATGCAAACACTATACAATCCTACATGAAACATGCTAAACAAGATCCTAATGTGCAGTGCAAACTACATGAACACTCTTTTTTATAAAGATTTTTGCAAAAAATTTCACATTTTTAGGGTTTTTCTATGCCTTAGATGCTATGCAAGTAAACAGCTTTGTTACTCTTTCTAGGGTCAAAATATGTAACATTCCAATGCATTTGACTAATCATAAGACTTTGGGTTGAATTTCGAGTGTTTAGACACCTATTGTACCCATTTTGTCCCGAAACAGACTAAAACCGAGACAACATTG
>NW_010932838.1:0-365 GCF_000633955.1 Camelina sativa | reverse complement strand
GCTTTTGGAAGACTGATTGAGCTAGTGACTCCACTGTTCCGATGAACAGGCAAGAACTCGAAATAGGCCATGTTCGGTATGAGAGTGTAAGAGACTTCGCTTGGTTTGCAGAGCGGCCTGAGATTCACACCAAAGTAACACTCGGAAGAAGCATACATTGTGCAGACTAGAGGCAAACCATTGCTGTAATAATCCAGAGTTGGAATATACTGTGACATTGTTCCAGTCACAATAACATCAACATACTTGGTGTTTGGCCAAATCCTAGTGATGATCCCTTGCCAAGAGGTCTTCCTGCATTCCGACTCGACGAAATCAGCAAGCTTAGGATCCGGTTTAAGAATCTCCCCAACGGCCTCACGAAC
>NW_010932837.1:0-365 GCF_000633955.1 Camelina sativa | reverse complement strand
CTCAACACTCTACAACAAACAACCAAACGCAATTCCCATCAAAAACGTGATTTTTTTTTTTTCGAAGAATCTGAAACCAAAAACGCCAAAACTAATTACTATACCGTTTTGGATGAGATCTTGAAAGAAGCGACGATTCTAAACTCGCCGTCGAGTAGATTCAGTCCCCGGACATCAAATTTCAACACATGGACCGTTTTGCCCTTCGTTTATCCCAAAAAAATTCAGATGATTACACTTAGGAAAAAAAAACGTCATCAACTAAGTACCTGAGCAATGTCGATCTGTTGAAGAAGATCACCGAGAGAGACGAAATCTCGAAGACCCAATTTGGTTCTTTTAGAACCCAACACAGTGATTGTACT
>NW_010932836.1:0-365 GCF_000633955.1 Camelina sativa | reverse complement strand
TGGTTTTCCATTAGTCTTCATCTGTTTCCCGAGAGCCGCATTCTTCTTCAGCACGATGCAAGAGATCCTCATAAGCTTTCACAGATTCCTCTGTAAATCTCTCCAAAGCTTCAAATATACGTTGAAGACTACCCTGTAAACTCTCGTTACTAGTGTCGCTTTGGTAGACAATGTTATCCTCGCACTGACCAACCAGAACCATTTTCCTTTCCAGTTCTTGAATCTCTCTCTGTATTCTTTGTTCCTCTCGGTCCATATTCCTTGGATCACCCGGCCCTGTCATCCTCTCCCGGGTTTCTGACCTATCTTTTTCCCAAAGATGAAGCACACTCGTTGTGAAACGGCGTATGGCCTCGATAACTTCC
>NW_010932835.1:0-365 GCF_000633955.1 Camelina sativa | reverse complement strand
CCTCTACTTGCTAGCTTTTGCCGCCAATCACTATCCGATTTCTTTTCCTTTTTCACCCTTGAGTATGGAATAAACTTGTGAAGAATATGATGAAATATTCCACCTACTTGACTACTCTTCTGTTGGGGACCTCTGAGACTGTTAATTTCAGCATCTCTTCGAAGTATTATATGGATTGATGAAGAATACATTAACAGCATCTCGCTCAAAAGCTTCAGAACGAAAACCATTTTAGCCAGGGAAGCTGACATATCCTGTGAATTAGCTTCCTTTTCATCGGGTGTAGAGGCAACAGCTTTGCCTTTCCCTTTTGTAGAGGCAAGATCAATATCCATGTCTGCTAAAGTTGAATCACCTTCAACCAT
>NW_010932834.1:0-365 GCF_000633955.1 Camelina sativa | reverse complement strand
TCAACCAATTGGCTCCAGATGCATGTTTTCATCCCCAAAACACTCAGGTTCCTTCCAAAGTCACCTAGGACTTNCTGTAAAGACTCACAAAAGACTAAAAGGACTCTAAAAGCACACTTGGACCTAAGAAAAGACTCAAAACAATCCTAAAAACTATAGTTAAAACCCTATAAAATACAGACACATCAATTCCCCCGGACTTGAATCTTTGCTTGTCCTCAAGCAAGAACAGACAAAAACTCAAGAACAGAGAAAAGGTTTGAAAGTGGAAACTCACATTTTCTTAGGGATCTCTTCTTCACACTCTTCATCACATCCAATCGAGAACTACTTTCTGTACTCTGCCCATGATTAGGATCAACACT
>NW_010932833.1:0-365 GCF_000633955.1 Camelina sativa | reverse complement strand
GTCACTGTCAATTGCTTCTGTCCTTGCAAAAGCTGCTCAAGCATGGCCTCCATTCTACTCTCTTAGGAGGTGGAGACAGATAAGATGAATTCCCATATGTTCTTGTATAGCCATTGTTCTGTTGCTGCTTCTGCTCACCATTGTAAGGCCTGTTGCCTTGCTGATTACCAAATCTATGTCCCTGATACCCAGCTCCATACACATAGTTGACATTCTCCTCTGTATTCTCTGACTCTGGCTCAAATGTCTCAACTTCAGCAGCAAATTGGACTGACTTCTTTCCCACAAGAAGATTATGCACTAAATCCAGCTTAGCATTAACAGAAGCTAGCTGATTTGCATCAAACTCTCCATGCAGTCTCTTT
>NW_010932832.1:0-365 GCF_000633955.1 Camelina sativa | reverse complement strand
AGTATCATTGAAATTATCGAAGGAGTCAGCTTAAAAGATGAAAGTCATGTGTCCAACGGAGAATCAGAAAGGCTTTCAGGATACACTGCTCGTGTCTTGCAATGGAAAACTACAGAGCTGAGTAGTGTATTGCAGCGATTTCTTCATACTTGTTACGATCTATTAGACAGAAAATCAGACATAAGGAAGTTTGTAGAAGAGCTAAGCTCTGTGTTGGAATGGATGGTGAACCACTGTTTTTCTCTTCAAGATGTTTCCACCATGAGAAATGAGATTAAGACGCAGTTCGAGTGGGATGAATCACGGAGTGGAAGTGAAGTTGATATTGGAATATGTCGTCAGGTTTCTTCAGAAGCAGATAAGCT
>NW_010932831.1:0-365 GCF_000633955.1 Camelina sativa | reverse complement strand
GAAAAAGTTTAACTTAAATATCAATAGAAAAAGAAAATGAATATAAAATTTTTATAAAAAATAAAAAAAAATTCAATCAAAGATTTTTTCAATTATACAGACTTCACACAGAACTCCAACACGTTGACTTCAAAAATAAGTCTAAGTTAATGATCTAACTGCCTAAGAAAACCAAAAACTTGATTTCTCCATATGTATAATATATAATCATGTCAAAAACATATAGAAGCAAGTACATAACATATATCAAAGAATACAACAAGAAAATCTTAAAAATTATTCACCAATTTGCAATAATTTAGTTTTCAAATAATGCTTACTTCATGTTCACATCAACGAGTAGACATAAAAAAGACTATACGAGG
>NW_010932830.1:0-365 GCF_000633955.1 Camelina sativa | reverse complement strand
CTAATGGTAGGCTCTGCCTCCTTGATCATATGTTCAGATCTATATATATTAATTATATGGAAGGCTATGCCTCCTAAAGTAATTGTTTTAATTTATGAATATATTATATAGTTTATAATCTTGTTTTATAGTTTAAATTTTGCTAAAACAAGATTTTACAAAATTATTTCATAAAATTTTATATTTAACAATTTGTTTTATTATTTATATAGTAATCATGTCAAACTTGGCAAAGCGTGAATTCGCCGCCCTTGATATCTCTGGAAAAAATTATATGACATGGGCATTATATGTAAAATTCTATCTGAAAGGGAATGAGCTTCTCAAAACCATCGATCCGTCAGAAACGGGGTTAGAAGAGGAAA
>NW_010932829.1:0-365 GCF_000633955.1 Camelina sativa | reverse complement strand
CAAGAAATGTCAAATTAGAAAATAATATAAGAAATATTGCAAATCTCAAAAGGTTAATATAACTGTCAAATTCAAAGAGTTTTTTGGCTATTGAATCAAATAAACATTTTTTTTACTAGAGATGGTTTAGATGAAATTATTGTTTCATAAAAGATACATATTTGTATTTTCTTGCACTTTTTTTTTGGTAATATTTACCAATAACTATCTATAGTTAAGAATTAGAAGAAAAGAACAATTCATACTTGATTATATAATAAAGGCTAAAACGTATATTAAGTTTCTTAACATGCATGTAAAACCTTAAACATATTACTGCGGAAGGCGTACGTAGTATGATGATAACGGATAATAACATTAGTAAT
>NW_010932828.1:0-365 GCF_000633955.1 Camelina sativa | reverse complement strand
TTTTTTTTTTTTGAGCCAACACATTAACCTCTTTTATAAAGCACATAAGTTAGTGTGTGAAGAAATGGTAACGCTAAACAAAAGTCATTAAAGTCATTGATTCATTAGAAACTAATTTCGTGTGTTTACAGGTAGTGGTAGAAGGTACCTTATATCAATGGCACAGCTCGCAGAGATCACTGTTCCGCCACTTCCAATTGTACAACCAGACAATGAAGAAGGCTGGACAGTTCAAGTTTTCCGGTCCATAGATAACGGTGCAGTTGAAGGGTTTCCAGAGGATCCACGTGAAGCTTCAAGTGTAGGACTTATAAGCGGGAAAGATAACGTGATCGAAAGAAGCATACAAGACGCGTACGTTAATG
>NW_010932827.1:0-365 GCF_000633955.1 Camelina sativa | reverse complement strand
TACATGTCTGTACAAATAAGTTTCCAATCCTATTAAACCAAGGGATTATACACATCTACAGTATCTAACAACACTTCTGTACAAAAAAGTTTCCAATCCTATTAAACCAAGGGTAATACACATCTACAGTATCTAACAACACTTCTTATTCCTATAAAACCAACCAAATGACCAGTGCAACAGCAAGAGAAAGTTTCTACAGCTGTTCTAGCAAGCAGTCTTTTGCAGGAAAATGTAATAAGTGTATAACTGTTCTTCTAGATCCAAAATCATGGACATAATGCTTTCTTACACCAGTTCATTAGGAGAGCAAAACTCTCTACCTTTTTCGGAACACTATTGATTGACATCTGACGATCTAATAA
>NW_010932826.1:0-365 GCF_000633955.1 Camelina sativa | reverse complement strand
TATCGATAGGGTCTTATATTAACTGGATTTGCACCTTCTTTTAATGGAATCTTATGCTCATGGTTTTTTCTGAAAGGCGGTAAGGTCGTAGGTTCTTTGAAGACCTCTTCAAACTCTAGTAACACCTCTACAATCCCTGAATCCTCTGCAAGAGCCTGATTCTCACCCGTCACACTGCATAACTGCATTTTCTCCATGTTACCTTTATCCGTTGCAAATATCATAGAGATTTGAGCTTCTTGGTCTCTTATTTTCTCTAGTTTATTTGCTTTTACTCCCCTCACTGATCCTGGTTTGATACCATGCAACATCACTGATGTTCATATATTTTACCATGTTTTCCCTTAATAAATTCACATCTTTTG
>NW_010932825.1:0-365 GCF_000633955.1 Camelina sativa | reverse complement strand
GCTGAAGCTGATCGCAAGATACGCTCAGTAGAAGTATTGGAACTCCTTTCTTATCTCTTGATCTCGATCTATTCAAAATTGTTTTCTAATAGATTCTTACACTCATGTGTCCTGTTGAATACGGTTATGCAGTTGAGACTCGGGTCACAGTACTTCTTCTATATGGAGACACAAACGACACTTGCCTTGCCAGACGAAGACAATTGTCTAGTGGTTTACAGTTCAACACAAGCCCCCGAGTACACACAATCAGTGATTGCTACATGTCTTGGCATCCCAGAGCATAACGTGCGAGTCATCACCAGAAGAGTCGGAGGTGGCTTTGGTGGAAAAGCTATTAAATCTATGCCTGTAAGTAATATTTT
>NW_010932824.1:0-365 GCF_000633955.1 Camelina sativa | reverse complement strand
TGTGAAGTTGATCCTTGATCACCTCACCCTTAACACACAAACCATGTCTCTTCTTGATTTTGAGTCTTGGTCTTGCCTTCCTTAAGGATCTCTTGTTCAGCTTAACTTGAAGATCCTCAACCATACTAGTCAACTCTTGAACTGACCTCTTAAGCTTTTCCACAGAATCATCTTGAAAGGAGAGCTTAGCCTTTGGAGTTGCTTCACCACTTGAACCTTCTTGACCTCCTTTGTCCTTGATAGTAAAAGGTTGATCATCAATGGTAGGAAGGTTGGTTGGGTTATAGATGTTAAACTTCATGGTTATATCTTAAGCAATGTTTAAGGTCACAAGACCCTCTTTGACATCAATAACTGCTCCAACA
>NW_010932823.1:0-365 GCF_000633955.1 Camelina sativa | reverse complement strand
CAGTTTTGTATCGTAAAACGATGAGGTTCCTGAGCCTCGTCGGGAACTCATTCGGTTGTTCTGCGTCCGGCGAACGCTTAGTATCAGCGGCCAGAGACGGCGATTTACAGGAAGCCAAAGCTCTCTTAGATTACAACCCAAGACTCGCTCGTTACTCCACTTTTGGCGTTCGTAACTCTCCTCTTCATTACTCTGCTGCTCAAGGCCACCACGAGGTTCCCCCACCCCAATTCCTTAGCCTTCTTTATAAAGATCAATACTTTTAACGATTTAGAGATTCTTAAAGTTTCTGACTTTTATGGTGATGATCTTGATCTTTCAGATAGTTTCTCTGTTGGTGGAATCAGGAGTTGATATTAATCTCC
>NW_010932822.1:0-365 GCF_000633955.1 Camelina sativa | reverse complement strand
GCAACTGGATAAAAAGCATACTGAGCCACACCGCACATGCCTTGAGGCCACGCCACATCTCTACGGATCCTAATGTAACCATTCTCTCCCCAAGTCTCACCCCAAGAGTTCTTAGCCAGCCAGTACTTGATCCCCTCCGGGCTCGTTCCGTATCCAACGAAAGTCACTGCATGGTTCACACTGGTCCCACAGTATGGCTCGTCGTACACTCCTCCTGAGTAATGCATGAAACCGGGACCATCCGCGTCAATAGACACTGAGACAGGCTGTCTCGATACGGCCTCTAGCAATGCACGTTCGTTGTTGCTTGGAACAGTCTGGAACCCTCTGATCCATGCGGAGGGTTTTGCATTGAGCCGGCATGT
>NW_010932821.1:0-365 GCF_000633955.1 Camelina sativa | reverse complement strand
TGTAGAGGATATAGATCCAACAGACAAAGATCCAACATCTTTGTTGGGCCTTGCCAATCCAATATCACCTGAAGCCCAAATACAAAACAAACAGAAGAAGACAAAGACTAAAGCAGTCTCTCTTTCAAAGCAGAGGAACGTTGGTACGGTGAAGGAGCTCCACTCCAGTCCAAATATCTCCAACGTTCTGCAACCTCTAAATCGATGAGTCACACACTACAGCTGGAGGATAAGGTTTACTTTAGGAGCTCTAGATTGTTCTACTCTTGTATATAAAAGAAGAGATGTAAAGATCAAATGTAATCAGTCAAGTAAATACAAAAGTATTATTCAAAGTTCCTCTTTGGTTTTCAAATCCGTTCATG
>NW_010932820.1:0-365 GCF_000633955.1 Camelina sativa | reverse complement strand
TGTCATCTTTAAAACGATTTGTTATATATCCTTCAAATTTCAAGTTGAACATTTTGGAACATTCCAGTGATCATTGATGTATATGTTCCTTTCCATCTGATAAAATCAAATAATCAACATTTAGAATCGTACGTTCTGACACGAGAAACATAATACTTTTTCATCACTATGGAAATAAAAACATACAAGAAGAAGAAGATATCTTTGTTGACTGAATATATAACATGTTAATGTTGTGTACGTCGTAGTACTGTATTAATTTTGGACATGCTATATATACCACATACGAGATAGTGCTTTTCTTCCTTTATGAATAAAACAAAGTAAGTAAGTGATCTTCAAAAATTGTTCTATATAGTCAATTA
>NW_010932819.1:0-365 GCF_000633955.1 Camelina sativa | reverse complement strand
TATTGCTTCCAATCATGGTGTCATTGTCACATCCAAATCTGAGTCCCATGCTGAAGGCTGTATTGTCAGTTTAGTAAATGATCTTCTGCAGAAGCCTACAGTAGAGGAGCTTGTCAAGAAAGATGCAATTTTACATGATGGACGGACGCTTCTTGACACTGGGATTATATCTGCAAGGGGGAGAGCATGGTTGGACCTGGTCGCTCTTGGATGCTCATGCCAGCCCATGATCTCAGAGCTTCTAGGCAGTAAAAAGGAGGTAACTTTCTCATATTTATGCAGCTTGTGCATAAAAAAACCTTGTCCTTGGAAATGTATTGGCTTCTTACAGATATTTGGTAATGGTTTCTGGCAGATGAGTTTGT
>NW_010932818.1:0-365 GCF_000633955.1 Camelina sativa | reverse complement strand
TGTTTGGGATAAAACGAGCTTAATTTTTGTCTAAACACTAAAAATTCATTCTGAGCTCTTACATATAGTCAAATGCATTGAATGGTCACACATTCGGACCATAGAAACAGTAACAAAGCTATTTACTTCTTTGGATCAATGTTTTCTCGGATTTAGCCTGTTTCGGGACAAAATGGGTAAAAGTGGTGTCTAAACACTCCAAATTCAACCCAAGCTCTTATAATTAGTCAAATGCATTGGAATGTTACATATTTTGACCCTAGAAAGAGTAACATAGCTGTTACTGCTTCAACTTAATGTTTTCTCTCGGGTTTAGCATGTTTTCTTGGTTTAAGCGTGTTTTGGGATAAATCGGGTTTAAGTGT
>NW_010932817.1:0-365 GCF_000633955.1 Camelina sativa | reverse complement strand
CTTCAAATCAATGTTTTCTCGGTTTTACCCTGTTTCGGGAAAAAATGAGATTCCTGTGGGGCTGCCTCATCATGTCCTTCATTCTCCTGATTAGTACAGTCGGTTATCTGTTCAGTGATGGTCGTCGTTGGTGAAGCCATGTCTGGTTCAGCACCGTGGACAGACTCCTCTTCGGGTAGATGTGATGATGTTGAGTCATGCGGTGGCCACAGCTCAGAGTGATTTGGCTCAATGACGTTTGGTGGTGTTGTGATGCCGAGGTGACCAAGAAGGAACCGCAAGTTAGTCGCCCAATCAGAGGTGGGCTGAGAGAGGTCCTTCAAGCTGTCCCAATCCTTCTTGTCGTGATATCCTTGATGTTCGAA
>NW_010932816.1:0-365 GCF_000633955.1 Camelina sativa | reverse complement strand
GAACTCTTATAATTAGTCAAATGCATTGGATTGTTACATCTTTTGACAATAGAAACAGTAACGAAGCTGCTTACTGCTTCGAATCAATGTTTTCTCGGTTTTAGCCTGTTCTGGGATAAAACAGGTTTAAGTGTTGTCTAAACACTCCAAATTCATCCCAAACACTTACAATTAGTCAAATGCATTGGATTGTTACATCTTTTGACAATAGAAACAGTAACGAAGCTGCTTACTGCTTCGAATCAATATTTTCTCGGTTTTAGCCTCTTTCGGGACAAAATGGGTATAACTGTTGTCTAAACTATTCTAATTCAACCGGAACAATTGTAATTAGTCAAATGCTTTGGATTGTTACATATTTTGAC
>NW_010932815.1:0-365 GCF_000633955.1 Camelina sativa | reverse complement strand
CATTCATAGCTGAGGAAGAGTTCACATACCCAAAATCAAATCTGTTCGATGAAGACATTGAAGAATACGAGAAACCTGTCCTGAAGGAGAAGATAATGAAACGGATAGATTCACACAAAGGAATTAAATCTTATCAGTTAGCTGAGCGGCTACATTCAAGATGGAGTACTGGTGCAGGGCCTAGAATCAGTTGTATGAGAGATTACCCATCAGAGCTTCAATTTAGGGTTCTTGAGCAAGCTCATTTATCTCCAAGAGCTTCACGCTTTGCTAACCCATCTCCTTTTGCTCCGGTTAGATCACGAGGAACAAGTCTTGGGAAAAGTCCTTTGGCGGCTGAAGAACTTGAGAAGCTTTAGGTCAAT
>NW_010932814.1:0-365 GCF_000633955.1 Camelina sativa | reverse complement strand
ACCATGTTGTTTAGTTCTCTGACCGTGAAGAGGCTCTCAGTTTTGCTATTTGGAGAATCCCCTCGCTGTCTCAATATATCTCTGATCTCACTGATGATCTTGTTTTCAACGTCTGGATGTTTCTGTATCACCCAGCAGAACCATGAAAGTGCAACAGAACTTGTATCTCGTCCAGCTAAAATAAAACTTGTACAAAATTGTCTGAAAAATCTGATGGTGGAAGGATCAATCTTGTTTCCCTTTCTATGACTCTCTGTCTGAATGATCCTTGAGAGAACATCAAATCTACTATCTAACGTTTCTTCCTCCTTGAGCTCGCAGATACGATCCACGATCATCTTGTCGACGAACCCATGCACGACCCC
>NW_010932813.1:0-365 GCF_000633955.1 Camelina sativa | reverse complement strand
ACTGGCTGTTCTGACTTTTGTTGTTTGGATCGGTTCGATGAGCCCTTTGCTGGTTTGGTTTTGTTTGGTGATGCTTCTCCATGATTATTCTTTTGACATATCAACAACACTTCCTCGTACTTTTCAGCCAGCTCATCCATTGTAGATATTGCAGGGAGCTTCGATTTCCTTCCACCCTCAAGATCATCATCCCTATGGTGATACCTTCTCGTTGATTCCTCTGAAACTACTTCAGGCGATCCAATGATATCTGAGGTTGGTTGATGTAAGCTCGTTATAGAGCTGAAGTTTCCGAGAGAACCATCCTCTAAATCGTTGGAGATTTGATCAGAAGTAGGAGGAGATTGATCTTGAAGCACTTCGTA
>NW_010932812.1:0-365 GCF_000633955.1 Camelina sativa | reverse complement strand
TTAGTATTTTTAGGGCTTCCACCCCCTCTCCTATATAAAGCCTTGTATCTGCAGCCACCAAAAGAGTCCAGCTTAGATATTCTCTAAACCTAGTTTTTACCCTTTTGAGAATTATTCTTTTTGCACTTTTTATTTTCCTTAGATTTTGTACATGTTTGAGAGAGAGAAAAGACTAGATTCTTGTATTTTGTTGGTTTCATAACTTTCAAGATATAAAGATTTCGAGTTTTATTTCTTCATCAATATTGTAGATCTCTGTGTCATCTTTCATTTGATGCAAGTTTCAATATTTTTTGGGTTTATGATTTTTGTGTTCACCATGTGTTCTTGTGAGTAGTTCTTTAGGATCTTGAGGATGGGTTAGG
>NW_010932811.1:0-365 GCF_000633955.1 Camelina sativa | reverse complement strand
CTTGAGAGAGAGCTTTATTGGCCATCTGAGAAGCTCAAGATATCAATTACTGGCGCTGGAGGTTTCATTGCATCTCACATTGCTCGTCGTTTGAAGCACGAAGGGCATTACGTTATTGCTTCTGACTGGAAGAAGAATGAGCATATGACTGAAGATATGTTCTGTGATGAGTTCCACCTTGTTGATCTCAGGGTTATGGAGAATTGTCTCAAGGTTACTCAAGGAGTTGATCATGTCTTTAACTTGGCTGCTGATATGGGTGGTATGGGTTTTATCCAGTCCAACCACTCCGTCATCATGTATAACAACACTATGATCAGTTTCAACATGATTGAGGCTGCTAGGATCAATGGGATTAAGAGGTT
>NW_010932810.1:0-365 GCF_000633955.1 Camelina sativa | reverse complement strand
GGATGAATTTCGAGTGTTTAGACAACACTAAAACCCGTTTTATCCCATAACAGGCTTAAACCGAGGAAACGGGGTAAAAAACCGTGAGAAAACATTGATTCAAATCCGTAAACAGCTATGTTACTCNATATGTATCAATTCAATGTATTGGACTAATTATAAGAGTTCAGGTTGAATTTGGAGTGTTTAGACACCACTTTTACCCATTTTGTCCCAAAACAGGCTAAAACCGAGAAAACATTGATTCTAAGCAGAAAACAGGTTTGTTTCTGTTTCTAGGGTCAGAATGTGTGAAAATCCAATGCATTGACTAGTTGTAAAAGTTCATGATGAATTTCGAGTGTTTAGACAACATTAAAACCCGT
>NW_010932809.1:0-365 GCF_000633955.1 Camelina sativa | reverse complement strand
AAGTTGTCAACTTCGAAGACATAAAAACAACTGTCTTCCTTATGTGATGTAGACTTCCTTATATGAAGTAGACTTCTATATCTGTGTTGTCTTTGTTTGTTTTATTTGAGACAAATTAAACATATGAGGCGACTTTAATATTATTTGTTTCCATAAATGACCATGTAACTTTTAAACCGGAATTCGCAGAACAAGCCAGGGCAACCTGAGACCCTGAAACCATCTCCACCTGTTACTCGTACGGATACGAAGGTGCCAAAGAAAGTCAGCTCTGAATCATCTGACACTGAGTCAGACCCACCTTTATTTATTCGCACAGAAATCCCAACAGCTGCCGACTTGACTGCTAGAGCCAAGAAACAAGA
>NW_010932808.1:212-365 GCF_000633955.1 Camelina sativa | reverse complement strand
ATCCAGCCTAACCCATCCTCAAGATCCTAAAGAACTACTCACATGAATACATGATGAACATCAAAGTCATAAACCCAGAAAATCTCTAAACTTCCATCAAATGAAAGATAAGAACAAGATCTACAATGTTGCAAAAGGAATCAAACCCAAATT
>NW_010932808.1:0-167 GCF_000633955.1 Camelina sativa | reverse complement strand
AAGAATCTAAGAGTTTTCTTAAAAAGGGTACAAAATCTAAGAAAATAAAAAGACAAAGGGAATAATTCCTTAAAAAGTAAAAACTAGGTTTCTGACTCTCTAAAAAGGCTGCACACCCTAGTGGCTGCAGGTACAAGGCTTTATATAGGAGAGGAGGTGGAAGCCCT
>NW_010932807.1:0-365 GCF_000633955.1 Camelina sativa | reverse complement strand
ACGGTTGTACGGACGGTGGTGGCCAAGGTGGTGTGCCAAACTCATAGGATTGTCACACATTATGACCCTACAAACAGTAACAAAGCTGTANCTTCGAATCAATGTTTTTTCAGGTTTATCCAGTTTCGGGACAACATGGATAAAGTGGTGTCTAAACACTCCAAATTCAACCCGAACTCTTATAATTAGTCAAATGCATTGGATTGTTACATATTTTGACCCTAGAAAGAGTAAAAAAGTTGTTTACTTCTTCATCAATGTTTTCGCTCGGTTTAGCTTGTTTTCTTGGTTTAAGCCTATTTTGGGATAAAGTGGGTTTAATTGTTGTCTAAACACTCCAAATTCATCCCGAATTCTTACAATTA
>NW_010932806.1:0-365 GCF_000633955.1 Camelina sativa | reverse complement strand
CCACAACATCAAAACCTCCGGACCGAAACCCTTTTATCATTTTTTTGGCTAAAGCTTTCGATGAATACATCAATGGCGTCCTCCTCCCTTTCCCCTGCTACTCAGGTTTTCATTCTTGATCATTCGAATCGAAACGATCGGGAGAATTTTCGAGTTTTAGGGATGATTTAGAGTAATGGGTTTTTAAAAAATTTGTTTTTTTTTTTTGGGGTGCAGCTTGGTTCGAGCAGAAGCGCTTTGATGGCGGCGATGTCGCGTGGGTTGTTCGTGAAGCCAACGAAGACGAATCATCAAATGGTAAGAAAGGAGAAGACTGGATTGAGAATTGCTTGTCAAGCGTCGAGTATTCCAGCAGACAGAGTTCC
>NW_010932805.1:0-365 GCF_000633955.1 Camelina sativa | reverse complement strand
GCGTCGGATCCGCCATGACCACCGGTAAATTAACATCCATGCTCTTTTGTTACAGTTTGATATTGCCATGCTAATATTTTGGTTTTTTACAGTTCTAACAAACCAAAAGTCCCTTAAATTGGTTCTTGAAACCGTGATGAACTTTCAATATATTTACAACATTTTTATTGTATTCATCGTTTAGACAGTTTAGTCGGAAACACATTGGTGGGACTTTTCGCGGTTGCGGTGGCTCATGCATTGGTTGTGGGAGTAATGATATCTGCGGGTCATATCTCCGGTGGCCACCTCAACCCTTCCGTTACCCTTGGCCTACTTTTGGGTGGCCATATCAGCGTCTTCCGTGCATTCCTCTATTGGATTGA
>NW_010932804.1:0-365 GCF_000633955.1 Camelina sativa | reverse complement strand
TTGTAGTAAGCCACCCATGTCCCGACACTTAACCTGTTCCGCAAGATTTTGTCTATGTCGTCCGGGAAAAACTCCGTCGTCGCTGCCACGTGTCTCCGGTACAACGACTCGGCTTCTTTCACCTGTCAGTTAAATTTTTTTTTGTTAATGTTGATTTCTTAACGACCATATAATAAATGTATTTTGTAAATTTCTTATTAATGATTTTATATATGATGGATTTAATTCTCACGCTATATATATATATCTATATATATATATATATTTTGTAAAAATCTTATATATTCTAAATATTGAAAGAAATTCAAGATATAAACGGAACTAAAACGTCTAATTAAATTATACGAACTTCATTTGAACTTTCT
>NW_010932803.1:0-365 GCF_000633955.1 Camelina sativa | reverse complement strand
CTAACGCTACCGCCACCACCAACTCCACCACCACGTCTTCCTCCGCCAACGTTGTTACCTCCACTTCTACCGGTTCTTCCTCCGGCTCCTACGCTACCATTAGCTCCAACACGACCATGTCCACCACGGCGTCCTCCCCCACCGCCACCGCCACCACCACCTACACCTCCCTCTCCACCTTCACCGCCACCACCGCCACCACGTCCACCTCCACGGCCACCTGCACCGCCACGATCTCCTCCACCACCATTGCCTCCATTACCACCAGCACTGCCGCCTTGACCTCCTCCGCCGCCAGCTCCTCCTTCCCCACCACCTCCACTTCCACCACCTGAACCTCCGTCACCACCATTACCGCCTGTACC
>NW_010932802.1:0-365 GCF_000633955.1 Camelina sativa | reverse complement strand
ACTGGTCTGCAATTCTGCTTCCAAGCAGTCCTCAACGGCTCAAAGCAAATGTAAATTTGGTGGAATGCCTCACGACCATCAGCTCTTACTACTGTGTTGATCTCCACTGTAGTTTGAGGATTAGACCTAAAAGAAATCAAAAACTTATTAAGACAACCACGATAATAAACCAAATAAGAAATAAAAAATAATAAGACTAAGGCCAAAATCACATTAACTTACGTTATTAGATGAAGTTCATAGTCTCTTAATCTTGCGAACTGCTCATCACATTCGGCTTGCAGCTTATCAAATACACGTCTTCTTGCAACTTTTGCCTGGTTTGGTGAGATAATGATGTTGTACCTCCTCTTCATCTCATCTTT
>NW_010932801.1:0-365 GCF_000633955.1 Camelina sativa | reverse complement strand
TCAATTCAGTGTGTACATATACAGAATTGATCGTTTTTTTATTTTCAGTTTTGATCTCATTTCTTGATGGCGAAATTAGTAACAGAATTGATTTTTTTTTTAAACGCTCTCGATGATGTAATCCAATTTATCCTGATATTTAATTTAAAATATTCTAGTAACCTTTGGTTTTTTCCTTTTTTTTTTTTTTTCTTTTTTACCTTTGATAGGAATAAATTTTATACCAATGTGACTATCGTACCGCTTAAGAGATTATAGTTTTTGTGCTCATGTCAAAACACAGAATGAATGATGTCTCAAGGGTGTCCAAACATATTTTGACAATTTTATTCACTCTTTGAGAAAACGACAAACCAAATGGTATA
>NW_010932800.1:0-365 GCF_000633955.1 Camelina sativa | reverse complement strand
ATATTTTTATGAGGTTACAGTATTTGGTTAGATCTTAGAATTTTTAAGGGCATTTTCAAATTTTGTTTTTAAGGAAGAGACTGTTCTGAAAAGAGAAATGGGGAAATAGGCATTTTTCAAAAATTCTTGAATAATTATCTGAAATATTTGAAACTCAAAATGGTTCTTCGCCATTTGTAAAAAACTTATTATTACCAACATATTTATAACATATTATTACCAACATATTTATAAAACAATTAATTACTTATATAAGTTTTACTTTTTATTTCTTTTTTAAATAACAGAAATGATATTCAAAATATTAAAAAAAAACATTTGTGTTAAGAAAATAAAAAAAATCATTATACGTAGAACTTTTGTGT
>NW_010932799.1:0-365 GCF_000633955.1 Camelina sativa | reverse complement strand
GACCAAGACCCGATACCGAGTGACTTAGACCGAGAAGCTGAGGAAGGTGTGGAGCCGAGAGTTGACGTGAGGCCACNGAGGCCACGGGCTAGTATGAGCCGCGATGTGAGAAACCGAGGTGGACCTGACCGAGAGGAGCCGGATCTTTTGATGCCGAACCAAGTTGTACCAGACCCAGTGGAGTCAAACCAGATCGTGCTGAGGCGCGATAGTCCTATTCGAGCTGTACCACTGCAAGTGGTGTTTTCTGATCAAGAGCGGGAACCAAGAGACCCATTTTGGGAGAGAAGTGAAAGGATGGCCAACCTAAGGAGAACAAACCGAGAACGTGTAAGGTTCGAGGAAGGGGAAAGTAGTACTAAGAG
>NW_010932798.1:0-365 GCF_000633955.1 Camelina sativa | reverse complement strand
TCTCAATACTCTCAAGATTCCACAACCTATAGCATTATCAACAAAGATGCCTCCCTTAACAAATCAATACAAGGCTTGAAAGAAAAGGCTGGGGTTTAAAGTTATGGCTAAATGAGTGGAGTGGTAAAAAGAGATTCTTAACCCAAAATTAAGTTCCATGAGCTAGCATTCATAGTCCATAAGCAAGATATTTTAAAGTTCAAATTAAAGCCCAAATAATATAGAGATGCAGAAATGATCATAAAAGCTTTGCATTAGAAGAAAGTGCTTTCAAGTGGCACAATGCTTTAAGCTAAAATTCTTCACTTTTTACCAAAGTTAATCAAGCACCAATGAACTATAAATGAGGGCTGTGGGTTCAATCC
>NW_010932797.1:0-365 GCF_000633955.1 Camelina sativa | reverse complement strand
TAAACAGAACAAATATGAATAAAAGGAAAAACTGTATGAGACCTGTACAAGTTCTTCAATTACATCCTAACCTCTGCAGAGTGATCTTTTAATGTATGTCTACACGAATAGTTCCCATCCTCAGAACTTCCCCAGATACGGACTGTCTGCAGAGTGTCAAAACACCAAACCAATCAATCCATCATGTAAGTCAACTGATTTGCGGCTGTTCAATGAAAAGTTAATCTCCTAGTGGCTAGTACTACTCATTAAAATCATGCAATACTCAAAGGATAAGAGAAACTCCTACATAGATTATGTACACGTACTACATATAATAATCATGACTTACCTTGTCTGATGAAGCAGTCAACACAAGATCAGCG
>NW_010932796.1:0-365 GCF_000633955.1 Camelina sativa | reverse complement strand
GAATGAACTTTACTTTGTTTTCTAGTTTCTGCAGCTCAAGTTCCAGATTCTTCAGCATAGTATCCTGTATACATCAGAAGACAGTTAAGACATATTGTTAGAACATTACCATGATGACTAAAACCTCTAAAGGACTGAATCATAGTTTGCTTTCAAACCTTTCTCTTCTCATAGAATTCAAGCCGTACATCAAAGAACTCTTCAAGGACTGCAACATAGGGATGTAACATTAGTATGTCTTATAGAGGGGGGAAAAAAAACAGAATGAAAACAAGTTGGATCTCTTCTTACTTTGTTCTGGAGATGCATATTTCTTTAGAACACCTTTTTTTATCAAAGAGATGCATATTACTTGTAGAGATTTT
>NW_010932795.1:0-365 GCF_000633955.1 Camelina sativa | reverse complement strand
GTCGGTGGAAGAGGTTGCTTCTACAAAATTATATACTAAATATATATATGTATTTATATGACTAAACATCAGTGAACGTATGAAGACAAAAAAAACACAATTATGCAACAGCTCAATATAAGACTTCAAGACCAAGAAATGAAGACTTCAAGTAAACTCAAGTAGTCAGAAATATCACATTTAGTATATAATTTTTCTTATAGTATGATATATGTTTTTCTTAAAACATCCAAGCCAAAAGACAACATGTTTATTTTAAACCTAAGCCTAGTGCTAAAAACCAACCTACCAGAACCTTGTCGGGGGCGTTGATAGCGAAGGTGTTCCAGGCTGTAAGACCAGAAGGCAGTGAGTCCGTTGGTAAG
>NW_010932794.1:0-365 GCF_000633955.1 Camelina sativa | reverse complement strand
TCTATTTTTCTCCATATGCGACTTTAAATCGACATCTATTGCATGGAAACGCTATGCATTATGCGACTTCTTCATTATACATGACTGACAAAAATACTAGTAATTAAAAATAGACAAAAATATGCATGTATGCGTAAGAAAATATGGTGTGTGCACCCATATATCATCCTGTACTGTACAAAAAAAATCAATCGTTGAGCTATTTTGGTCGTCGGATTTGATTTCTACTAGGGAGTAGGGAACCATTAATTTTGAACCTCACATATATTATTGGTGCAATAGCAATTTGATTAATTGTTAAGGGTACGTAGTGTCATATACTCATATCATATGCTCATTTATACATATGGCAAAGGATTGAATTG
>NW_010932793.1:0-365 GCF_000633955.1 Camelina sativa | reverse complement strand
AGCATAACATATGTCAGGTCGCGTGATGGTAAGATATATCAACTTACTTACAAGTCGGCGATAGCACGTGACGTCCGGGAACGGCTCGTCCATGGGCTCCCTTGGTCAGCCTTCTTGTGCCCGAATGCTCTACCCCTTTCGCTTGAGCTGGTAGTCCTCATAAAGTGGTGTAGGAGCCGGAGACACGACAAGCTTGCCCGTTTCGGCCAATAAATCCAGAGTATACTTGCATTGAGAAAGGAAGAGCTCCTCCGGAGATCGACATATTTCAATGCCAAGGAAGTATTTGAGTTCCCCCCTAGGTCCTTAATATCAAAAGCAGATTTGAGGGACTGTTTGGTGTCTTCAATACCAGCCTTATCATC
>NW_010932792.1:0-365 GCF_000633955.1 Camelina sativa | reverse complement strand
ACACAAGGGAGGGGTTCACTTAAAGACAATATCATAACAGTATTTGGCATGAGCACCTTTACAAGTCTACAGCCTGTAAGTATATCTATATCAGATGATTGTAGAGTTGAAGGGTTTCTTTCCAAGCCCGGACAGGGTACTGGACGCAATTTGGCAGATCGACAGTATTTCTTCATTAATGGTCGGCCTGTAGATATGCCGAAAGTCAGCAAATTGGTGAATGAGTTATACAAAGATACAAGTTCTCGAAAATATCCAGTTGCCATTCTCGATTTTATTGTGCCAGGTGGAGCATGTGATTTGAATGTCACGCCCGATAAAAGAAAGGTGTTCTTCTCTGATGAGACTTCTGTTATCGGTTCTCT
>NW_010932791.1:301-365 GCF_000633955.1 Camelina sativa | reverse complement strand
TGACAATCCAATGCATTTGAGTAATTGTAAGAGTTCGGGATGAATTTTTAGTGTTTAGACAACA
>NW_010932791.1:0-247 GCF_000633955.1 Camelina sativa | reverse complement strand
AAACCGAGAAAACAGGCTAAAACCGAGAAAAACATTAATTCGAATCAGGAAACAGCTTTTTGTGTTTCTATATTCAATATGTGCGACAATCGAATGCATTTGCCTAATTAGAAGAGTTCGAGATGAATTTGGAGTGTTTAGATAACAATTATAACCATTTTATCCCAAAACAGGCTAGAACCGAGAAAACATTGATTTGGAGCTATAAACAGCTTTGTTACTGTTTCTAGGGTCAGAATGTGTGACA
>NW_010932790.1:0-366 GCF_000633955.1 Camelina sativa | reverse complement strand
GTTCAAATATGGAACAAATAGAGTTTGAATGTTGTTGAGTATGAGAGAGAGAGTATAAGCGTAAGAGGGAAGTATAGAAGAAGAAAAGAACTTCTTACTTCATTAGGTTTATGGATACATTCCTAATATAGACATAAGAAAAGAGAATATCCTACAAGATGCTACACGATTTTACAAGGTGAAAGCGACATAAAGGTTCCTTAACCATAACATGTGATTTTAGGTTGACTTGTTCATTCCCACTTGCTCTAATGTCTTCAACGGTCATATGGAAGGATCTAGAGATATTGATAAAGTCTCACATGAGTCTTGTGAGGCTTTGAGTGGGCCGTTGCATGATATGGTAGAGGTTGGCCCGATGGAGAT
>NW_010932789.1:0-366 GCF_000633955.1 Camelina sativa | reverse complement strand
ATATATGCAGCTACTAAATGGAATAAAAGCAGTGGGAAACAAAGAGGTAGATCTAGGTGTGATTGATCCTCGAGAGATTAGGTTTCAAACCAGAAAATTCTATAGATACATTGGCTCTCTCACTGTTCCTCCATGCACCGAAGGCGTTCTTTGGACTGTCGTCAAAAGGGTATTTACATTTTTGTTTCATTTTTATATAAATTGTTATATAATGATCTTAGCTTCCTTCTTAACTCATTACATATGCATGATCCTTCGTGTATGTATATGTAGGTGAACACAATATCAATGGAGCAAATCACAGCTCTGAGGGAAGCCGTTGATGATGTGAGTAGTCGAAATTGCCTTTATGTAGTAATTTCATGA
>NW_010932788.1:0-366 GCF_000633955.1 Camelina sativa | reverse complement strand
ATAGTTGGCCCCTTTTAAGACCACCGGTGTAACAAAAGGCTTGGTAGTGTCCATGATCGAGATGGGAAGATTGAGACTAAGAATGTCGAACAGAGAGAGAAGAACCCAAGTATTCCGAGAATAAGAAAGAGATTGGAGAAAAATAGAAGAGACTTGAGTAACGGAGAATAAGAATAAGATTAAAGAATCAATGATCGAAGAACTGCTCTGATAACATGTTGGGATTTAAGCGGAAGAGATGAGAAGAAAGGGAGAGAACGGCAAAGAGAATAAGGATAGAATTAAATCCCATAAGTTACTCTTACAAAGGTTTACAAATGATATAAATACCAAGAGGACTAGGGCTACACCCTTTACAATAAATCA
>NW_010932787.1:0-366 GCF_000633955.1 Camelina sativa | reverse complement strand
TATTATTCAGTATAAACCAACAAGTTCATCATATTCTAAATACATTTTAGATTAACCCCTAAAACAAATACCATATAGCAGCTAGATATTACAGTGCAGTGCAGAGAAATACAGAACAGAGAATACTAGATATTAGTAGTGAGAAGTGTATTTAGGAATTAAAAGTTTGTAGATGCATAATAAAGAGCATCAATATCAATTTCATTGAAGAAATCAGAAGAGAAGAAGTCGTCGTCGTCCAAATTGATCATGGGCATAACTTGAGATTGAGTCTCATCATCAACCGAATCAAATATTTGATCAAAGTTGCTGCATCCTTCACCCACGTCGTCGTTTCCACGTAAAGTAAAAGAAGAAGCATTGTTG
>NW_010932786.1:0-366 GCF_000633955.1 Camelina sativa | reverse complement strand
TTTTTTTCTTAACAAACTTTTGTTATCCCCTATATATTAATAGAAAAGCACACTCTTGAGAAAGCCAATGTGTCGTTGCTAGAGAACTCAGTGCAACTTTTAGCAAAATACCTTTAAATTTTGAGAATTTGTTAAAAATACCCCTTTTGATATACCCCTTTTCAAAAATACCCTCTTTTCTGGCCATTTTTATTTTTGCCCTCTTTTAATTTTTAATGACCATTTTACCCTTAGATGAAAATTATTTTATTCAATAAAAAGAAAAACAAAATTTTCCCGCCAAAAAATTTCCGACATATTTTCTCGCCAAAAAATTTTTGAAAAAATTTTCCCGCCAAAATTTTTTTTGTCAAAAAAATTTTGATA
>NW_010932785.1:0-366 GCF_000633955.1 Camelina sativa | reverse complement strand
GTGATTGATTCTCGGTCATCTCGCTTTCGGTCACGGAAATCGTCATCTCTTCTACGTTTTGCATCATCCACAGAAACTGATGAATTCTCTTCAGAGCGTCGTCTCTCTCTTTCGTCATGCCTCGGGGAAAGCCTCTGAGAATGCCTTGAACCTCCAGCCCTTCTTTCGAGGTCTTCTTTTGCAGCCATAGAATGTGGAACGATGTTAGGTGGTAAAGGTGGAGGTGGGGGTAAACCTTGAGAATGAAAATGATCATCAGAATGAGATTTCTCTAGTGATGCCTCACCATGACGCAGTTTGCTTCTATCATCTTTGTTTCTTTCATCCTTGTTTCTATCATAACTCCTAGTTGTTCCTTTATCTAGA
>NW_010932784.1:0-366 GCF_000633955.1 Camelina sativa | reverse complement strand
CCGAAGTTTGCACAGCTGACAGTCACCTCGTATTATGCATCTTCAAGTGCTTCACATTATGGAATTTCTATGCTCACCCGCCGTATCGAAGAAGCTCATCTCTCTCGAACTCAAAAAGAAGAGGTAAATTGAAGTCATGCACAGATATAAACGAAAATCTTTTCCACTCCTCTGGCTAAAGCAGCTTATTTCAGGATCTCTTCTTCTATTTGGTTTTCTTTTCAAGTCACATTCTTGAGAACCACATCTATAATGTTAATTCTTCAACATAGTTATACCAAATATAATGTCTTTTAGTTCCTCTCCATCTTCACGTTTTGGTTTTGTTTGCCATCTTCAAAACTGCTTCTATACCCTGTACATTGC
>NW_010932783.1:0-366 GCF_000633955.1 Camelina sativa | reverse complement strand
ACAGAGGCTTGTGTCAGCTTTGATGAGGCTCAAATCCTGGTGGAGGCGGATTTGACTTAAAAATTTCTGGAGGAATACCATCTTATGGGAGATGAGGAGGGGGAGTTGGACGTGGTTATTAAATATTTGTATCCTTGGCTTCCTCCAAGGTGTAACATTTGTAACAAATGGGGTCATCTGAAGGAAGTCTGTTGTAGTGACAATGTGGTACAAGTTGCTCAAGGTGCCTCTGCTGTAGGTACGAGGGATATATATTTAGATAACTCTCCTCGTGGTGGAGACACGCGAGAGCCGGCTGAGGTAGTTGTAGCAGAATCCCCGGCTGGAAACACTATATCTGTTGCGCGAGCAACACCACCTGTTGAC
>NW_010932782.1:0-366 GCF_000633955.1 Camelina sativa | reverse complement strand
GATCTCTTCACAAACTGTATTGAGTCTCTCCGGCCACCGTCGATCACGATCCTCCGAGTCAGGTCCAGCAGGTAACTGACGGTGTCTAATTACTAGTTCTGTTTTCTTCTTCTTAGTAATCAATTCTTCTTTTTCTTCCCTTCCCTAATTACTTGTTCTGTCTCTCTTTGTCTCCATGCTCAATTTCTATTTTTCTCTAAGGTTTTTTAGATCTTTTATTTTTGTTTATGTTTAGGGTTTTATAGAATTTGATTTGTTCATATTGTTAATGTTTTGATTTGAGGACGTTTTCAACTTGATGATGTTTAGATATGTTTGATTTTGAATTTTAAACAAGAGTAAGTGTTCGATTTTGATTTTTTTTTT
>NW_010932781.1:0-366 GCF_000633955.1 Camelina sativa | reverse complement strand
TCTTCCCATTTAATACCCTTCCTTCCTCGTTCTTTCCTCTCAAACCAGAGATCAAAGCCAACAAGAATCAAAACTCATCTCTCTCTCTCTATATCTCTCTTTATATTCTTCTCCGATAATGAAGCTCGCCGCTAGCCTCAGCCGCATCAGCCCAAAACGTCTCTTCCGCTCCAAATCAAAAGCTTCAGTCTCCAGATCTGAGCCTTCTTCCTTCAGCTCAAATGCTTCTTCCTCTTCCTCCGATGGATCCTACGGTAACCTCATCAAACCAGGTCCAACCGCTACTCCCATCAGTGTTCTCCCTCAAAGCTCCGGAGATTTTTACACCGAGCTTGTCCAAGCGTTTAAACTCATCGACCGTGACGA
>NW_010932780.1:0-366 GCF_000633955.1 Camelina sativa | reverse complement strand
GTGAGGAATCTTACCTCATAAACCAAGATCAAAGAAGAGATGAGCCTCTGACTCTTGTGGATCTGAGAGCTTTTTGTTCGAAGCTCACAAAAAAAAAAAAGGTATCTGAGAGTGAAGAGAGAGAGAGAGATAAAATCAGAGAAGCAGCTGAAGTAGGAGGAAGAGGCAATGCTGTGTATATAAAAAGAGCCTTCTGTCTCGACGCTCTCTCTATAAGTAGAGATAACACCGTGAATATCTAAAATACGAATTTACCCCTTTCTCACATCACCCAAAAATATCTTACTCAGTGCCTACTAACTAAACCCAACCGAGTCGAACCAGCACAAATTAAATTCGGTTCTATACACTGAATAACCGAATGCC
>NW_010932779.1:0-366 GCF_000633955.1 Camelina sativa | reverse complement strand
CGCCTCAAATCTCCAGAAATCACCAAGAACTTTCAAGAACTCTTTCTTCCTTCCCTTTTATCTCAAAAACGACCTTAAGGGTTTTCCCTTTTTCTTCTGACCAAAACGCAGCGTTTGACTTAAGTCAAAACGCGCAGAATTGAACATGCATCGACCGATGCACCATCTGCATCGACCGATGCAACTNCGATGCAACTCCCAAACCGGGATTCCGGTTCACGGATGTTACAATTCTCCCCAACCAAACTGGATTCGTCCTCGAATCCCGAACAACCATCAGCCAAGGACTCCCGTGCAGCCGTCTCCACGGCCTGCACTTCTCCGACTGATCTACAGAAGGTCACCTCTAGGCGATAGACTCACGCT
>NW_010932778.1:0-366 GCF_000633955.1 Camelina sativa | reverse complement strand
TTTTTTTGACAGGGGTTAGACAAATCTAGTATAAGTGATGTGCTTGATGGTGCTAACAGGGAAAATAGGAGGTATGAAACCGTAAATCAATACAAAATTAAGAAGGATTGCTTGATTTCTCACTTCAACTTGTCTTTGAGGTGAATGCCAACTTAAACTTTAATCGTTTTCTGCAGACCAACTGCAATGGATATACCCAAGCATGATGTCTCAGAAGGAAACCATGTTTTTAAAGCTCGCCCTCTGAACAAGAAGGTATTATCCTTTTCGAGTCTCATTTGCTTGTATTACAAATTTCACACCTAATATTGGTGTTCTTTCCTGCCAAAATAGATACTTTCAAGCAGAGGAGACATGGGAATTTTC
>NW_010932777.1:0-366 GCF_000633955.1 Camelina sativa | reverse complement strand
TCCGAGAATTCTGCTTTAACCCAATCCAAAAGCGGGTAAAGGCGACGAGTGTTGTAGAAGACAGGTACAAGACTAGCAACTGGAGTTGAAAACTTGTCGGAGAAACCTATAGGTTCTGTGAAAACTTGACCTGAGAGGAGGAATAGATGCGGTGCGACGGCTCCAACGCCGTGAATGTCTCCACGGTATATTCCATCTCCGACGTAGCAGATAGGGAATAGTAGACCTAAGAGAGAGTTTGATTTATTCATAAGGAAAAAAAAAAAAAAACAGTCACAAAACAAAAAAGAAAAAGAAATCAGATGAGTAACCTATGATTGCAGTGCCGAGGAAGTAAGCTCGAAAGAGTTTGCTTTTAGGTGCGAG
>NW_010932776.1:0-366 GCF_000633955.1 Camelina sativa | reverse complement strand
TGTGGGGTCTGTTGTTTTGTGATGCCATCAAGCCATTAGAGCATTTTAAAAATATGGAAATGATCGTTGCTCATAGGCGTTTGATGTACACTGATGTAACATTCCCATTAACTCTGCCTTTTCTTTGTCTTTTTGTGTGTTGCAATAAGAACACTTTCTTATATTTTCTTTTGGCATGTCCCAATAGTTTCATCTCCACTATCTCTCGTGTCAGTAAGATATCAACAGCATCTCAATCTCAAACCAGAAGAGAAAATTAAGTAAATCATATAATCCTTTACTAAGTTTACAAATACTCTAGTTTTCTTACATATCAGGGTTTTTTTTTAACAATATGTAAGAAATACACATGAATCTGTGTGTGTG
>NW_010932775.1:0-366 GCF_000633955.1 Camelina sativa | reverse complement strand
CACAATGGCTACTGAATCCCGTTTTACTTTCAGACATATACAGGAAGCATACTGATTGCTGTTAACCCATTTAGAAGACTTCCGCATCTATATAGTAGCCATATGATGGCTGAATATAAAGGGGCTTCCCTCGGTGAGCTGAGTCCACATCCTTTTGCCGTTGCAGATGCTGCATATAGGTAATTTAGCACATACTCATTCAAAAATGTTTTGCTTTTATTTTTTATTTTTTTTTCAAATGTTATCATTGATGTAATTGGTCTGTTTGCTTGGTTTATTCTATCGCAGACAGATGGTTAATGAAGGAGTTAGTCAATCAATCCTGGTTAGCGGAGAAAGTGGTGCTGGTAAAACTGAAAGCACAAA
>NW_010932774.1:0-366 GCF_000633955.1 Camelina sativa | reverse complement strand
GGCAAATGACCTTTCCCCAAAACCTTGAAGAAACCATGCTGCGTCACATCGATCAAAGGAACGTTGTCCTTGGTTGATTTCGCCTTCACGTCTTCAGGTACGAGTGACCAGAGCTTGTCGAGGTTAACGATTGGGCAGAAGAACTTGTTCCTCAGCTTGTGGAAGTACCTCATACCAACTTTACCGAAGTAACCTGGATGGTACTTGTCGAAGAGGATCCTGTGGTGATGCATACCTCCAGCGTTACCACGACCTCCGGGATGCTTACGGTGCTTTCCGATACGTCCATGTCCGGCACTGACGTGACCTCTCTTCTTCCTGTTCTTCTTGAATCTGGTCGTCATTTCCGCCGAATCTGCTACCCTC
>NW_010932773.1:0-366 GCF_000633955.1 Camelina sativa | reverse complement strand
GAAAAAGAATATCATGCCTGACTCCTTGAATGAAATTCGGCAGGTGTGATGAACAAGCACTGGAAGACTCTCTTTGTAAACGTGAAATGGTGACACCTGAAGAAACGATTTCCAGATGTCTGGTTCCAAATGATGCGGCACTCAGCAGAGATGCCTTGGCAAAATTTGTATACGCAAGATTATTTGATTGGTATGTATAGTATTTACGAGCACTTGATTTCTTGCAGCTGGATGATTCTCTTTCTTGTTCCGAAAGTTACTTTCTTTACTGTTTGCTAACCTTCCTTATTGCTCTTGTAGGATCGTAAACAAGATCAATAATTCGATTGGGCAAGATCCTGACTCAAAAAACATGATTGGAGTGCT
>NW_010932772.1:0-366 GCF_000633955.1 Camelina sativa | reverse complement strand
TTGCTCGTCGCCGTGTTGACCGCTTTATCAACGATCTTCTCCGCCGTGACACATTCCCATCTCCTCCGTGGATCTCCGGTCAATTCTCTCTGCGCTGATCTCATTCATCCTGCTAATTACTCCTGCACTGAACACACTGTACTGTAGTCTCATCTTTTATCTTAGAACAGAGATTTCATTGAACCAGTCGCAAAAAAGGCTTTTTTAGAAATATTTTTTTGGATTTGTAGATTGAAACAAAGGATGGTTACATATTAGCTTTGCAACGTGTGGCCTCTCATGGTCCAAGACTTGAATATGGTCCACCTGTTCTGCTTCAGCATGGACTCTTTATGGTAAAATCTTGTTTTAAAGGCTTTAACTTTA
>NW_010932771.1:0-366 GCF_000633955.1 Camelina sativa | reverse complement strand
CTCCAGAACTGACGTGCTTCTTCATCAGAGTGATGCGACGCAGATGACTCAGTTCGGTCAAGAACAGCTTTCCCTACAGAACTAGAGGAAGCTAAAAGTCTAGACGTGGCAGCATCCAAAGAGCTTGTACCTCCAGATGAAGGAGACCGTAGTGTAAAGGGAACAAACTCAGCAGCATGAGGGTTCAAAGTTGTTGGTTTGATACTAGGACCACTTAGCTTTGGATCACTTGATTTCTTGGTTAAGCTCATTCTTTCAATAAAATGGTAATAAAAATGCTATCCAGCCAAGACAAAGAAAGCAAATGACTTGTGGGAACAAGTAAGCAGCACCTGACGGCAATAGATACACACGTGTGCGCAGTGT
>NW_010932770.1:0-366 GCF_000633955.1 Camelina sativa | reverse complement strand
GGGAACATCTCCGTTCGTCCTCATGGCTCAAACACTTTGCCTCACCAAGACATCGATCTGATGAAGGTTGTGAAGAAGGTGACAGATCCGAAAACCTCCGGTGGTTTGGGATTACAGCTTCCGCTTATCGTTCGTTTCCCTGATGTTCTGAAGAATCGTCTCGAGTGTCTTCAATCAGCGTTTGATTACGCGGTTCAGACTCAAGGCTATGGTTCTCATTACCAAGGTGTGTATCCTGTGAAATGTAATCAAGATCGGTTCGTTATCGAAGATATTGTTGAGTTCGGATCGAGTTTTCGATTCGGGTTGGAAGCTGGTTCGAAGCCTGAGATACTCCTTGCTATGAGTTGTTTGTGTAAAGGTAAC
>NW_010932769.1:0-366 GCF_000633955.1 Camelina sativa | reverse complement strand
CCCCACCACCTTCATGCCGGCAAATTTGTTCAATTGTTGCGTCCACCTACGACAGAGTTTCAAGGATTAGTTCATGATTATATTCTCCAGTAAAATGTTACATTGAGCTAGATTTTAGCTGGATGTTACCCAAGAAAATAGGAGCAAAACTCATATCCACGTCAATCTGTGCACCACACCATGCTTCAAGAGAAAGTTTAGTGGCCAATTCAACTTATCCTACTGACAGAAACAATCTCTATAAAACCCTAGAATTCTTCAATCTCTGAGGTCGATTTTGTTTCTCCGATTGTTTTGTGAATTGATTCGTTTTTGCAGGACATAAGTAGAGATAAGGAAAAAAAAAAAAAAAAAAAGGGAAAAAAA
>NW_010932768.1:0-366 GCF_000633955.1 Camelina sativa | reverse complement strand
TCTTCCATTTCCAGGTTTCACTATTTCTTCAGATTCTCTCTGTTCAATATTGGTTTTGTTCCTCTGCTGCTATTGATTGTTACTCTGTTTGTGGTTTTTTAAAATGCTTGTTTCTACCATATGGTTAGCTTAGATTTGGATATTGTATGTTTAAGTCTCTGATTTCAAATCTGCTCTGGTTCTTTCATATGTCACAGTTCAATCTATAGTATGAGTCTTGTAAGGATCTTGTTAGTAAGATCGAGGATGACAAAAGCTTTGTTCTTTAATCTAAAAATCACATTTTTAATTCGTCTATGACCAAAATTACAGTTTCACTAATTTAGTAATTTGTCCTTTTTACTACTTGCAGGATCTTGTTTAGAT
>NW_010932767.1:0-366 GCF_000633955.1 Camelina sativa | reverse complement strand
AGAGTCAACAAATTCACTCATGAGATTACAGTTATGCAGAGCAGCTGTAAAATTTAATCAACGAAATAAAGAGTGACAAACCTTACTATCGTATTGGCAAATTTGGGTTTTGGGTTTTATTAGACTCGCACATACCTTCACTGTGAACAACAACAACAACACACACACAAGAAGTTTCAAAAAAGAACCTTTGATAGACTAAAAAAATTCCAAAAGGAGAAGCCTTTGAGATTGAATCATACCAGTTGGCTGATGGTCAGGTGACAATGCAGGCTTTTCAGGTATATGGATAATTTCCCATTTATCTGATGAATCCATAAGTTTTGTTCTTTCTTTACTTGAGCCTGTTCTGCAGATAGAGTTCAT
>NW_010932766.1:0-366 GCF_000633955.1 Camelina sativa | reverse complement strand
TAAAAGATTATTATTGTTTCATTCACATTACATTTATATCAACTCACCCTAACCTTATTGCTTTTACCTAGTCAATTTCGGTACCACGATTTCACAATTAAACCTTGTTTGGTCTTGTTTAACTCACTCTCTTTTACACAAAGAAAATGAAGAATTAGAGCATGAAAATTTAAAGATACAAACAATTGAGCAAAGTACAGAACACTCTGTTTCTCTCTGTTCTTATTTGTGTCCCTCTTTGATTGCTCCTCTCTAGTTACAAAAGTCCCCCCTAGACTTTTTCACTGTTAAATGTATCTGCAGATCGTAAACACTGATCTAGGAGCAGTTCTGTTCGAGTGCTCTGGATTGTAACCAGCAAGAATG
>NW_010932765.1:0-366 GCF_000633955.1 Camelina sativa | reverse complement strand
TGTTTTGGGATAAAGCGGGTTTAAGTGTTATCTAAACACTCCAAATTTATCCCGATCTCTTAAAATTAGGAAAATGCATTAGATTGTTACATATTTTGACCCTATAAAGAGTAACATAGCTGTTTACTGCTTCTAATAAATGTTTCTCTCGGTTTTAGCATTTTTTCTCGGATTAAGCCTGTTTTGGGAAAAAACGGGTTGAAGTGTTTTCTAAAGACTCCAAATTCATCCCGATCTCTTAAAATTAGTCTAATGCATTGGATTGTCACACAGTCTGACCCTAGAAACAGTAACAATGATATTAACTGCTTATAATCAATGTTCTCTCGGTTTTAGCCTGTTTTCTCGGTTTAAGCCTCTTTTGGG
>NW_010932764.1:0-366 GCF_000633955.1 Camelina sativa | reverse complement strand
ATAGCAGCTGCTCGTGAAAGTAAGGGTAGATGCTCTGGGTATCGACTTTTTCCTCTAAGCATCCTCCATTCCACAATATCTCCGTTGTCAATATATATTCCTTTTTCTCTGTATTTTCTGCTTATTGTGTCTAACAAAAGCGAGGGAATTGTTTGTGGCCCACATGAAGCAGAGCTTTGAAGAACTGTGTGAATCCTGCTGCAGTCACTACAGCAGAACCATTTATCTTGGGGGATTCCCTACAGCATTCAGGAAAGAAGTTGAGAGAGGTTCAATGAACTCGTGAACACAGACCACCAACATTACATGACTTACTTTCAAATCACAAAGCTCATTTTCCCTGAGACAACCGACGTGGTACTCTTT
>NW_010932763.1:0-366 GCF_000633955.1 Camelina sativa | reverse complement strand
TGTTGAAGATTCAAGGAAAAAGTTCAGAGCAGATGACTATGAAGCTAGAAACTGCTTGAGGCAAAGAAGGTCGATAACTCAGAAAGAATTCAGTAAGGTTTGAGAAGTGTTGGATGAAGGGTTTTAGTCTCAGGTTTAATGGAGGTCAATGCAGCCATGCATTGACAGAAGGAAAGGTTATACTTGTTTTCTTTTGGCATCAAAAGAAGAGAATTGAGGGCTGGTTGTGAAGCAGGCATTGATGTTTTAGTGGATTCCCAAATACTAAGGAAAAGTATTGTGTGGAATGGTGTTTTACAGCGATAAAAGGGTTGTCACAAGTGTGGTGTGACAGGATGTTGCTGTAAACGGGAAGTCTCTGGTGTT
>NW_010932762.1:0-366 GCF_000633955.1 Camelina sativa | reverse complement strand
ATAAGTGTTGTCTAAACACTCCAATTTCAACCCAAATTCTTACAATTTGTCCAATGCAGTGGATTGTCACATATTTTGATCCTAGAAAAAGTAAAAAAGCTGTTTACTGCNTCGGTTTTAGCCTGTTTTCTCGGTGTAAGCTTGTTTTCTCGGTGTAAGCCTGTTTTGGGATAAAACAGGTTTATGTGTTGTCTAAACACTCCAAATTCATACCAAACTCTTACAATTAGTCAAATGCATAGGATTTTCACACATTCTTACCCTAGAAACAGTAATAAAGCTGTTTACTGCTTCAAATAAAAGTTTTCCCGGTTTTAGACTGTTTCGGGACAAAATGGATATAAGTGTTGTCTAAACACTCCAAAT
>NW_010932761.1:0-366 GCF_000633955.1 Camelina sativa | reverse complement strand
AGTTCGAGATGAATTTGGAATGTTTAGACAACACTTAAACTCGTTTTGTCCCAAAACAGGCTTAAGTCAAGAAAAGANAGGCTAAAACCGAGAGAAAACATTGATTCGAAGCAGTAAACAGCTATGTTACTCTTTATAGGGTCAAAATATGTAATAATCCAATGCATTTGACTAATTATAAGAGTTCAAGTTTAATTTGAAGTGTTTAGACACAACATATACCCATTTTGTCCCGAAACAGGCTAACACCGAGAAAACATTGATTCAAAGCAGTAAACAGCTTTTTTACTCTTTCTAGGGTAATAATGTGTGACAATATAATGCATTTTACTAATTGTAAGAGTTCAAGATGAATTTGGAGTGTTT
>NW_010932760.1:0-366 GCF_000633955.1 Camelina sativa | reverse complement strand
ATTCCGCAAATTGCTCGAGGTCAGCACGATAGGCCTGCAGTGTGTTGTCGGCAAGCCCTTCTTCAAGCCAAAGCTGGTTGCAAAATTCGTCAATCAGTTTGTGTATCATGAAGACTTTCAGTAGTTGCGGGTTAATCGCCCCGGAGTCGTTGTATGTCAATCGCAGATTTACGCAAAGATTACACCCAGGCCAGTCTGGATGAGTCTGATGCTTTGTCCAATCCATTCGATTTCTTCAAGCTTTGGTTTGACCAGGCCTTGCACGCCGATTTGCCTGAACCCAATGCCATGACTTTGGCCACCGTGAATGAGGTCGGTAGACCTGCTGCTCGCATTGTATTGATCAAGGGGTTCGACGAGCGCGGA
>NW_010932759.1:0-366 GCF_000633955.1 Camelina sativa | reverse complement strand
TTCTTCTTCTTACTCAATTTGCACTAAACTTGGAACGTAAGAGCAGACAATCGGGCGAGTCTTGCATTCAGATCCTAGATCCACTTCCATGTAGTATCCATCTTCTCCAAGGATGTAGGCAATGCAGCGTTTTGGGGAGTCTCTGTATCTATCAAAAAGCACTGTGACTTTCTTCTCCATGTCAATGAAGAAACTCCCATGTTGAATGGCACTCTTGAGTCCTCCGTATGGAGTCATATCAAACGCAAAGAACTTGCTCCACGTCACTAGTTGGGGCTCAATCTTAGTCGTCAGCCATACATCCATCATGTATGAACCAGAGTGCTGAAACATCAATGCGAGTTGCTCTTCTCTTACACAAGATAG
>NW_010932758.1:0-366 GCF_000633955.1 Camelina sativa | reverse complement strand
AGTTGCGAACCTCATACACTTCTGACTGACGAATGTTACGCTTAGAAAAGCATTGTTGAGTATCATCTGTAGCATAAGCGTGTCGCATATCACAGCAAAGTAGAGGCCAAGTAACGTAGTTTGCAGAAGTTGAGGCCTCTGTTTTCCTCTTCTTAGGTGCATTCGGATTCCCATCTTCAGGCTTGTCCTGTGTAGTCTGTCGAAACGGTGCAGGTTGTTGCATTTCAGGATTGTCTGCAGGGCCATCAGGATTGTAGTCAATGTCATCATCATCATCCTCCGGTGGTGGTGGCGGAGGAGGGTTATTCCCATTCGGACAATCAGATGCATCATGAGTCATTAGACCGCAGATAGAACAAAAGTTTC
>NW_010932757.1:0-366 GCF_000633955.1 Camelina sativa | reverse complement strand
GTTTAATGAGTTGCTCGAAGCTTTCGGACACTTTGCTGCCGATTTTGCTGGTCAATTGAACCGACACTGCTTTGACGGAACTTAAGTAAGTGGCCTCTACCAGCCCGATCACATTGTCTTTGCTGTTGAAAGACTTCAATTTGTTCGTGATGTCGGTGTTTTGAATTTTTAATTTATTTTCAGCATTGTTAATAAAAGACTTAAGTGATCCTTCAACCAAATTACCTTTGGTGCCCATTAAGTTTTCAAACTGCTGAACATTGTCGGTAGAGGGTGTATTTAAGTTGCTGACTGGGGCACTTTTGCCCGCTGTGTCAATGATTCCTTGAATCTGACTAATCAATTAACACCTCCAAAGGTCTTTCT
>NW_010932756.1:0-366 GCF_000633955.1 Camelina sativa | reverse complement strand
TCTCTGCTACAGTGACATTGTAGTTTGGAACAAATACCACCTAGAGAGCCATATTCGTTAAACCAATTAAAAATTCTTCAATCCATGTTCAGGAAAATAAAAGGAGAAAGTAATTCATTGCATTTGCATCAAAGTAGCAACAATAAGTAGCAAAAAAAAAAGTAGCAACAATAAGAACGCTTTGCATCTCAGAAGGAGGCTTAATTAGCATTAGACTTAACCAAAAGAAACCAAGTTTATCTTGAGAGATACAAAAATCTGTAATATTTGACATTGACAAATCAGCAACAAACTCAGGTAAACATCACTATCACGCAATCAAGCAATCATCGTGTTTAGCTATCTCTAAGTTACACGGATAACATT
>NW_010932755.1:0-366 GCF_000633955.1 Camelina sativa | reverse complement strand
ACACTTCAACCCGTTTTATCTAAAAACAAGCTTAAAGCGAGAAAACAATCGAAAACCGAGAAAAAAACATTGATTGGAAGTAGTAAAAAGCTATGTTACTTTTTCTAGGGTGAAAATATGTAACAATCCAATGCACTTGACTAATTATAAGATTTCGGGTTGAATTTGGAGTGTTTAGACACCAGTTTACCCATTTTGTCCCGAAAAAGGCTAAAACCGAGAAAACATTGTTTCGAAGCAGTAAACCGGTTTGTTACTGTTTCTAGGGACAGAATGTGTGACAATGCAATGTATTTGAAAAATTGTAGGAGTTCGGGAAGAATTTGGAGTGTTTAGACAACACCTAAACCCGTTTTATCCCAAAAC
>NW_010932754.1:0-366 GCF_000633955.1 Camelina sativa | reverse complement strand
TGAGAAAACATTGATTCGAAGCAGAAACAGCTTTATTATTGTTTCTACGGTCAGAATGTGTGAGAGTAAAAATGCATTTGACTAATTGTAAGAGTTCGGGATGATTTTGGATTGTTTAGACAACACTTCAACCCGTTTTATCCCAAAACAGGCTTAAACAGAGAAAACAGGCTAAAACTGAGAGAAAACATTGATTCAAAGCAGTAAACAGCTATGTTACTCTTTCTAGGGTCGAATTATGTAAAAATCCAATGCATTTGACTAATAATATGAGTTCGAGTTGAATTTGGAGTGTTTAGACACCACTTCTACCCATTTCGTCTTGAAATAGGCTAAAACAGAGAAAACAGACTAAAACCGAGAGAA
>NW_010932753.1:0-366 GCF_000633955.1 Camelina sativa | reverse complement strand
TTTAGGAGAAATAAAATAACTAATTAAAAAAGTTATTAAATAAAAGAGAAACAGTAAAAATTATTTTTCTTGATATATGAATTAAATAAAACGGAAAAAATAATTTTTTTGTATTATATAACTGAATTTTCGTTTTTATTAATTAAAAAAAATAGATAACTCAACTTACCACATCTTTAACTCATGAAAATTTCCATGATGTTGAATAATCTTTTGAGTTAGCAATTTTACAAAAGATATACCTCAAACTTGTACATCAACCATAACACATGATTATTCAAATTCAACTTCAAAAAAATAAGTTTTGTTAGTGATTGGTAAAATTTTTGAATAAAATTTAGGTCTATGTCTATTTTCATTTCAAAT
>NW_010932752.1:0-366 GCF_000633955.1 Camelina sativa | reverse complement strand
CTGTTTTCTCCAACTCGCATGCTCTCTCTCTCTCTCAGCTTTTTTTTCTTTCCCTTCTCGGTCGTTTTCTGTGTTTGGTGCCTCTCTCTCATTGAATCGAGTAAGCAAAAAATCGATAGAAGAGATTGAATAAAAAAAAAAATTAAGTGATGTTTTCTCTCGATGAAGTTGAACTCTGAACGATGACCTCTTTTTTTTGTTTTTGGGTCCTTTGATTCATGATTTTGTGCCGTTAGATGATTCTGCCTGGGAGATACTAACGAGGTTCTCTTTTGTGTGTGTAAGATCTAGATAAAAAAAAATTACTAGTAATATACGATGCTTTGCTTTATTCGAGTATCTTTTGCCCAAGTTTTTTTTTTTTTT
>NW_010932751.1:0-366 GCF_000633955.1 Camelina sativa | reverse complement strand
AGGTTGATCAGACCTTCGACCTTGGTTTATCCTACGGGGGGATCTACTTAAAAGACAGCAAGTTGACAAGCAATCCTCTAAGTTGATTTGGTATTGTGAGGCGGTTCGGAACGGGCCGTGTGATCGATCGGCCCGTCCGCTCCGTTTACATTAGTGAATACTAGTCGTGATTTTCTACGTGCCTGCGGCTGGCACACATGCAACAGATATTGAAAAGACTCACCGCAAAGGCGTTCAGGTGCTAATAGCTCTGGTCTTCGCCTGCGACAATATAGTTAGCATAAAGCGTAACTAGATCGTCTTTGTGACACTCCCCTTGTAGATGTGCCGGGCCAGGTACGAGCAAGACTTGCTCCCCTTCCATGG
>NW_010932750.1:0-366 GCF_000633955.1 Camelina sativa | reverse complement strand
TCCTTGTCGAGAGGGAGGCAATGTTGCAAGACCTTTTCCCTACTAGTGAGCTAATGCCAGGTAACAATCTCCTTTCTGTTACACTTGTGTTTGCAAACACATGACATATGGTTCACAGGAAGATCGTATGTCTAGATATATATGCTTGATGTGGGTGCAAATGTAAAAAGGCACTGACTTTGTGTTAAATCATTATCATCCGTGGAAGAAACTTGTTCTGTATTTGGTTCATCTCGATTGATCTTAACACTTTAAGCTACAAGTAGATAACAGCTATACATGAAGCCGTTGTATTCATATTAACCAATTCTCGTCCACATTTTCAGGGGCTAGCCGACTAATCAAGCATCTTCATGCAAAGAATAT
>NW_010932749.1:0-366 GCF_000633955.1 Camelina sativa | reverse complement strand
GTAGCTATTTAGATAAACAGATTTAATATCAGTTAACGTAACGAGAAAAACTATATAGCTAATAAGATCCTATAACAAAAATGAGTCGATTAAAAAGTGTGTTTACCTTAGAGAAGGAGCTGCAAACGGGTTGTGTTGAGAACAGAAGTTAAACTATATATAACTAAAAGAAAATAAAATCGTATCTTTCGATCCTGAATAATAGTGGATTAATTCAATCAGTTATTATTAAAAACTAAAAGACTTGAAAATAAAGCAAATGGTGGACGTTTTTTCTCAATATACATATGACCAAAAAGATACTTTAAACTAACAAGATTATTTTCATTATAAAAAACAGGATTATTCTCATTTAAAGTAAATATT
>NW_010932748.1:0-366 GCF_000633955.1 Camelina sativa | reverse complement strand
AGAAGGAGGAACCAAGAGATTTCAGGCCGTATCTGTGTCAGGGAATGATATACACATTGATGAAGAAGAAAGACAAGGCAGAAGAGCAGTTTGATAAGTTTCGGAAACTTGTTCCCAAGAATCATCCTTACAGAGAGTATTTTATGGATAATATGATAGCAACAAAGCTTTTTTCGGAGAAGGCGCAGCGTGAGATGGCTGAGGAGATGGCTGGATCAACTAGTTGATGGGAATAATTGCAATGTTTTTACGGGGATCATAAGAATTGGAAAATGTGATTTTGATGGATGTTCTGTAGCATGCTTTTCTTGATCATCTTAAGTTGTGTCTCTTTAGTTGGTTTATATAAAGTTCATAAGTTGAATA
>NW_010932747.1:0-366 GCF_000633955.1 Camelina sativa | reverse complement strand
AGATGGTTCTGTAAATAACAGGCAAGATTTTTTCCCTGTAAACTTCTCTATTTTTCTGAATTGACATGTGGTCACGTAGGTTATTTTTTTGTCATTTTACTGGATATATGCTCTAGTTAACGCTCAGTTTAGCTGAATCTAGCAAATTCATTTGTTTAAGTCTCTGGAGTATTTGATGTGACTGATGAATTGTTTTGTGGGAATATAGATGAATCAGATACAGATAGTGAGGAGTCAGATGTTAGTGGGTCTGATGGAGAGGACACTTCATGGATATCTTCGTTCTGTAATCTACGAGGGAACGAGTTCTTTTGTGAAGTTGATGATGATTACATTCAAGATGACTTCAACTTGTGTGGACTCAGC
>NW_010932746.1:0-366 GCF_000633955.1 Camelina sativa | reverse complement strand
ATATTGACTAAAGATATACACATTAAGATAGGGAACATATCCTTTTCGCTAACACTCTCCCTCAAGATGGAGCGTGTAAGTTTAGAACGCCCAACTTGGACCGTAGATACTTGAACTGATCACATCCGAGGGCTATAGTGAAGATGTCAGCCGGCTGTTCTTCAGTAGGGATATGAGCGGTAGTAATGGTACCGGAAGTAATTTCATCACGAATGAAGTGACAATCACTCTCAATATGCATTGTGCGTTCATGAAAAATAGAGTTTGCTGTGATTTGAAGAGCTGCTTGACTATCACTGAATAAATGCATTGGCTAAGGATGATCGACACCAAGGAACTGCAAAACTTCCTTTAGCCACAATAGCT
>NW_010932745.1:0-366 GCF_000633955.1 Camelina sativa | reverse complement strand
TCACACACAGCCGTGAACAAGTTCAATGTGATGCCGGACTCGATACCAGAGTGGGTTTTCGACTTCATGCCTCTCCGTGGAGGGTACTTTGTGGGCAATGTAAGCCCGGCCCGTATGGATTTCAGGTGGTTTTCTTTAGGGAATTGTGTCTCCATCCTCTCTTCCTTGGCAACTCCGGATCAGTCAATGGCTATTATGGATCTCCTTGAGCACCGTTGGGAGGAACTAGTTGGTGAGATGCCGCTCAAGATATGTTATCCTTGTATTGAAGGCCATGAGTGGCGGATCGTTACTGGTTGTGATCCTAAGAACACTAGGTGGAGTTACCACAACGGTGGATCTTGGCCAGGTTAGCATTCTTTTTGT
>NW_010932744.1:0-366 GCF_000633955.1 Camelina sativa | reverse complement strand
AAACTTTAAACTTAGAACTTATTTATATATATTTGTTTATCTTTTTTTAAAAAACTTATTTTCTTCCTCTTTCTTTATCTTTTTTTTTAAATAATTTCTTTTCCTCCTTGTTTATATATTTTTTGAAAACTTGTTTTTCCTCCTTGTTCATAATTTTTTTTATAAAAAAAAAATTCCTCTTTGTTTACCTTTTTTAAAAAACTTTATTTCTTCCTCCTTGTTCATCCTCTTTTATAAACTATTTTTTTTCTTCCTCCTTCTTCATTTTTTTAGAAAAACTTTTTTTTCTTCCTCCTTGTTTATCTTTTTTAAAAAAACTTTTTTTTTTTCTTCTTCCTTGTTCATCTTTCTTTTAGGAAGAAAAAA
>NW_010932743.1:0-366 GCF_000633955.1 Camelina sativa | reverse complement strand
TTTTTTTTTTTTTTTTAATGTTAAATTATCAACTTTGATTATATCGTTCTACATCCACATTGATATCTCTCTTTCGTATTCTAGCTTTCTAGATTTAACAATATCAGTTGTCTTCTAATAATTATGTTCTTTCGTTTTCATTGAATCATCTTCTGATGTTACTTCTACGGGAATTACATTCATATCGCTTTTCGAGTTGGTTCTCGAAATCGAGATCGAACTCATGGATCTAGGACGATACATTCTGTTGTTCTTTGGCATCTTTTGGCTGTGGTCTTCATCCTCATCAAGAGGAACCTTACATCTCTCTCCAAGTATAATTGGCCGTACCAGAATCGAATTCTCTGCCTTTGGTTTCTGCTTCCT
>NW_010932742.1:0-366 GCF_000633955.1 Camelina sativa | reverse complement strand
AATCTATGGACGTTCCACGCCGCTCTTTCGCTGCGTCTCTCTCGCCTCTCCGGCTGATCGATGGACTCCCGCGTCGGAGGAGTTTCAATTATAATCAAATGCCTGAAGAGCCCATCAAACTCACTGTTCTCAAGCTTGATGGATCTTCCTTTGGTAACCATACTCTCTCATCTCCTCCTTGTTTTTTTCTTACTTTTTAATTTTTTGGATTAACTATTAAAGGTTGATGCTTTTGTATTTTTAAGGTATTCAAGTGTTGAAGACAGCCACAGTAGGGGAGCTTAAGATGGCTGTAGAAGCTGCTTTTGCTCACTTGCCTATCACAGGCCCTGGCAAGATCTCTTGGTACTATTTTGATTCTTGATT
>NW_010932741.1:0-366 GCF_000633955.1 Camelina sativa | reverse complement strand
TAAAACCGAGAAAACATTGATTCTAAGCAGTAAACAGCTTTGTTAATATTTTTAGGGCCAGAATGTGTGACAATCTAATTCATTTTACTAATTGTAAGAGTTTAGGATGAATTTGGAGTGTTTAGACAACAGTTAAACCCGTTTTATCCCAAAACAAGGTTTAACAGAGAAAACAGGCTAAAACCGAGATAAAACATAGATTCGAAGCAGTAAAAAGCTATGTTACTCTTTATAGGGTCAAAATATGTAACAATCTAATGCATTTGACTAATTATAAGAGTTCGGGTTGAATTCGGAGTATTTAGAAACCACTTAGACGCATTTTGTCCCGAAACAGGCTAAACCGAGAAAACGTTGATTCAAAGC
>NW_010932740.1:0-366 GCF_000633955.1 Camelina sativa | reverse complement strand
TAAACACTCCAAATTCAACCCGAACTTTTATAATTAGTTAAAAGAATAGGATGTTACATATTTTGACCCTAGAAAGAGTAACATAGCTGTTTATTGCTTCGAATCAATGTTTTCTCTTGGTTTTAGCCTGTTTTANGCTTGTTTTGGGATAAAACGGGTTTAATTGTTGTCTAAACACTCCAAATTCATTCCGAACTCTTATAATTAGTCAAATTCATTGGATTGTCACAGATTCTGACCCTAGAAACAGTAATAAAGCTGTTTACTGCTTCGAATCAATGTTTTCTCTCGGTTTTAGCCTGTTTTTCAGTTTAAGCCAGTTTTGGGATTAAACGGGTTTAGGTGTTGTCTAAACACTCCAAATTC
>NW_010932739.1:0-366 GCF_000633955.1 Camelina sativa | reverse complement strand
TAAAAAATCGATTTCAGTCCAGATTTGTGTAAATATAAGTTTTTTACAAACAATTTCAATGATTTTACTTAAAAATGTGAATATGATGACATTGAAGCTCTTCGTTTGTTTATTTTTAGTATTATATTGACTTTAAAGGAAAAATAGTGGACCAGAGTTGATGAAACAAGAACAAGAGTGATGATCGGAACAGTCGTGAACATGAACAATAAGGCTAACTAGAGCTTTGCACTTTTTGGGATTTTTGACCTTCTTATGTTTGATATTCCTTCTGGGTTAGTGAAAAAGTTTGCATAAATCTCTTGCTTTTTCTTATGATTTCTTCGTTTTTTCTTTTTCTTAGATTGTTTGATTCTAAGTAGGGTG
>NW_010932738.1:0-366 GCF_000633955.1 Camelina sativa | reverse complement strand
ACCCTAGAAACAGTAACAAAGCTGTTTACTGCTTAGAATCAATGTTCCGGGACAAAATGGGTAAAAGTGTTATTTAAACACTCCAAATTCAACCCGAAATCTTGTAATTAGTCAAATGCATTGGATTGTTACATATTTTGGCCCTAGAAAGAGTAACATAGCTGTTTACTGCTTCGAATCAATGTTTTCTCTCTGTTTTAGCCTGTTTTCTCGGTTTTAGCCTGTTTTGGGATAAAACCGGTTAAAGTGTTGTCTAAACACTCCAAATTCATCCAGAACTCTTACTATTAGTCAAATACATTGGACTGTCACAAATTTTTGACCCTAGAAATCGTAACAAAGATATTTACTGCTTCGAATAAATGT
>NW_010932737.1:0-366 GCF_000633955.1 Camelina sativa | reverse complement strand
AAAAGCAATGCAATTCTCATTCTTCTTTTCATGGACATTTCAATTTGCTTTCTTTACCGAAAATATATTCTTGTGGTCATCATATATAAGCTGAATAAATCACAAGTTGATACTGGTAAAATTCAACATTCTTCATTAGAATTGATAATCATAGTAAATGACAAAAGATTGTTGAAGGTACTCAATTGTCTAAGGAAGAAGTACACAATCCTTTTAACAATCCTTTGCTAAGATTTTATTTGAAAACATCTTTCCTCACTCACTCAAAGGACGAAGTACCATTCAAAGCGCCTCCGTATGTATTCTTTTTCTTGAAAGATAGATAAAATTACAACACATTTATCACTTAACATGAAAATGATTTTT
>NW_010932736.1:0-366 GCF_000633955.1 Camelina sativa | reverse complement strand
GTATTTTAAAATAGTACATTTGAGAAGTATTTGAGAAGTTACACTTCTATCTTTGATGAACACTGTCTTTGTTTTGATACAACAATTTTTTGTTTCTTTCATACCCCCTGATAAACCACTATACTTTGGTAGACTCACTATTGCGAATATTTAATTGTCACAGTAATGTTAATCTGCAACATGATTAGAAGTGTAATTTACTTGACTTATAGATGTTAAACAATGACCAAATAAAGACTGACCAATAAACTATATGACGAAATAAACAATGACCAAATAAACTATATGACCAAATAAACAATGGGTAGGTTATAATTTGGAGAGAAGGCAGCTTTCCCTTTTTTCGTTCCCTTTTTTTCCCTTTTT
>NW_010932735.1:0-242 GCF_000633955.1 Camelina sativa | reverse complement strand
GTGATTTAAGTTTGGGGGAGGGTTTGAGATAACATTTGATGTTGTGTTTTGTGTTCTTATTTCAAATTTTTATCATCATCATGTTAGCACTTGCATTAGTATCTAAGGCATAGAAAAACCCTAAAAATTTGAAAATTTTTNGCACTTGCATTAGCATCTAAGACATAGAAAAACCATAAAAATTTGAAAACTTTGGAAAAAATCTTCATAAAAAAGAGTGTTCATGTAGTTTGCATTGCATA
>NW_010932734.1:0-366 GCF_000633955.1 Camelina sativa | reverse complement strand
CTCCCCAACCACCTCTCACATCGTAGGTTTTATTAGTGGGCAGGCTGCAGTTTCCGTCTATTTGTATCTGCACATATTGCTATTAGTTTTCTTAACTCCAAAAAAATGGTGACTTCTAGGCGTAAGAAGACTGATCTGCCAGACGAGATCTTGATAAAAATAGCCCAGCATCTCGTAATTGATGGGTTGTGGTTCCTTGCCCCATTATTAAAGGCTGGTCGGCGAGGAGTGGAAGCGGTGCTTGCCCCCGAAGTTCNAAGGTTGCCAGCATCTACCACATCTGTGAACATCCTTCTTCATTTCAAACAACAAGGACGCTAAATGGTGAACGCCAGGAAGAAGGGATTCACAGGCGTATTTTCGAAA
>NW_010932733.1:0-366 GCF_000633955.1 Camelina sativa | reverse complement strand
GATTGTAAATCTTATTGGCTATTACAAGTTATACTAATTTGGTTTATATCCTCAGATTTGGTCTCACTATAAGTGTTTCATGTTCCAGCGTTTTGCTGCTGTAATTCTGCGTATTTGAGAGCTTGGATTTGGGATGATGATGGATTCTGGAGAACATAAGCTTGAAGAAGTAGTTGTCCCGTTTAAAGGGAAGAGCTGTAAGAAGATACGTAAAACTCTTATGTTTATTTTGTTACAACATATCCCAGAGATTTGTGGAGCACGCCTCTGCTAGAGCTTCTCTATAAGCTTGAAGAAGCAGTCTGGTCTTCTTACTTCTTTTGCTTACCCTTTGTAGGGAGGCTTGGGCGAGGTTGTTCTATGTTT
>NW_010932732.1:0-366 GCF_000633955.1 Camelina sativa | reverse complement strand
TTAGCGTCTTCCGGGATTTCTCAAAACCCCATTGTTGTGTTTTGGGTGTTTGTGTCTGAAGATCGCCTTAAGCAAGCAAAGTCATGAAAATGCGTTATAGCTTGAGCTTCAATGCGAGACACATCTTTTTATTTTTTTTTTGACATTTCAGCGCGACGTGGGGTTTTAAATAACACGCGCTTTTGTCTTAGTCGGCGCGTGTTGGAACCAGTTTTGTTTTTATCTCGTGACGTGCATTAGCCAATAGGATGCTTTTGTTCTCGTAATGAGGTAATAAAAAAAATTTAAAAACCAAGTTCCCTTTTCAACGCCTCCCAGTCAACGACCATTCGTTTGACTAAAACGCATCTCTGCTCAACGCCGTCG
>NW_010932731.1:0-366 GCF_000633955.1 Camelina sativa | reverse complement strand
GAACTTCAACTCCCAAATCCAAATTCGAGGTTTCTCTTTTTTTTTTTCTCTGCTTAAATAAAGTTCACTCCTTTTCCTTGCCTTGCATTTTTTCTAGTTTTTACGAAGTTGGTGTTGTGTGTTTCTAGGTTTTTTGCAATTTTTGTGTTGGGTTTTGTCAAATTTCATGAATTGACCTTAAAAAATTTATCTTTTTTGTTTCCGAAATTTAAGAGATTTTGTCTTTTTTTTTTTTTTCGGGAAAATGCAATTTTTTTTTTTGTTGTTGTTGTGGTTTGCTAATTTTGCCTTGAGTCTAACTGTGTAATTGGGGTCTTTGAATGTAGGATTCTCCAGTGTTCAACTACATAAGCAATCTCTCTCCCA